>NC_142381.1:10419969-10492469 GCF_059441005.1 Hippichthys cyanospilos | reverse complement strand
CAAACTATCTTAATCTTTGAATGAATACATTTAAAGAATGCATTATTACTATGATCATCATTAATGTATTTATTTTTAAAAGCACCTCTCTGATCACAGCACAACTGGTGTGTGTCTCTTCTCACGTGCATGTGTGTACTATGCGGTTTCCACAGCAGATGCAGCTGTTCGGCCATGTTGGACTTCGCCTGTGTCACTAAGATGCTATTTTAGGGACATGTGTTGTTAGAAAGGTCAGATAAAGAAGCAAAGGCATCCTCGCAAAGCGGAGGGAGAGGGTGTCGGGTGAATGGGGCAGAGAGACAACAGAGTGGAGAAGAAAGCGCAGAACTACGTTGAGAGGCTTGTGGAGAAGTCAGTCTGATTTAACTTCTGATGTAATGGATGCGGACGCAGTGAACCAGGAGGCACATGAGTCTTCAGAAAAGACAGGCCAGGCTGATTCAAGCAACACCAAGCAGGTCGGTATATGCGTTTCTGTTTAATCAGAAATTATCCATGTCTATCTAAAATGTACTGTCTTCATCAATTCTGACATAAAACGCTCATTCTGAAACATTCTCCAATCCTAAAAAAATCTCTTTACAGTACAGATGATGGAATTCCAATAATATATTTCAAATGCAATTTGCAATAGAGTGCTTGAAAATGAAAGCAAAAAATGCACAAGAAAACGTTGCAATTGGAATGTTTTAATATTTTTTCTTGTATATTAAGAGAATGCACCTACAGGACAACTATAATTTCATTGCTCTCTAACCCAGCTCATCCATAAGGTGAGATAGGCTGATGCTAGGGCCCAGTGGACTCTAGAGGACATTGAAAATCATCTGATCCTGTATTTCATTTCCAATACTATTTTACATTCAAAGAAATCATTACTAGTCTTAACACTTAATTTAATTTAAAGGGAAAAGGGAGTGCAAAAAATTATTAATATAGCAATGACTTTATTTGAGCTCAGTATTTCTGACCAGCAAGAGCAATGGCTTATGCGCTGTGCACCTGCATTGAAATAACTCTTGAGTTCCCAATTTAGTGGTTGCACGTTTCAAATACTGTATTACACTTTAAAAACAGCTGGGTTAAAAATAACCCAATCATGAGTAAGATAGAACCAGTTCGACCCAACTTTCTTTTTTTCTTTTGCACAAAGCAACCCCAAAAGTGTGTCGTTTTGTACGAGACAACCTCAAACATTTGGTTGTTTTGTATAATGTAAATATTGAATCATTCCTTTTTTGACCAATAATTGGGTTATTTTTTTACCCATCTGTTTTGAGCGCGCATGGTGGTAGTAGCAGTTTTAAAAAGGGCGATGAAAAAAGGGCGCTGCATTGGCTAAGAATGGCCCTGGTCCAACATAAAAGCATGTATGCACTTTTTCTTAATCGTGAAACTCAAATTAAGAAAAAGCAAACAAACACAACTAACTCAACTGTTTTTAAAACTCACAAAAAAGCAAGAAGATAAATCATACAAGCAAAATTGATCTGCAATTTTCAACCTCATTCTTGCGCGGTCATTAGGATTTCACTTGTCAACGTGTTCCAGAGATGAACCCCCCTTTGAGAGTGAACACTGACCACCCCTATGTAAAATGTCTAAATCGAGATGGTCCACAAATCCCAGAGTGGTGTTTCCTATCTCACGTTGCATGACTGCTTGTCAGATCTCCTGAGGAGAGTGCTGACTAATATTAGCTGCTCTTACTTCAAACAATAATATTGAGTGTCAACACAACAAATATCGCTACTTCTTCTCCTCACATTATCAAGGAATCAAATAAAGATCTGCTGGAGTGTTTCCTAACCTTTATCGAGAAAAGTCAAATATGTTACATCATTATCCGATGATAGGGAAGGCCCTAGTGGATTAAATTGTCAGTTCACCCATTAGTTCATTATTAAATGAGTTTTGTTATTAATGTACGCATTGAACAACTAAAACTGTGTAAACTGTTTGGATTTAGTTTGCAAGTGCACTTTTGAAAGCGTTTATGCAAGCAAAGAAGGCCAGCAAGGCCCAACTGCTCACAAGTCCATCTGTGGAATGTGCAATGAATGTGTGAATTGAGTCGCTGAGTGAGCTATATTCTGTTTGCCCTGCAGAAAGATGAACCAGAGCTTGTGCAGAACAACGACGCAGAGCGAATTGCAGCGGAAGGTCAGGGGCTAATGACAGAGGTGAAGGAAGATTCCACACCGCATGTTGAGGGAGATGAGGCTGTAGACATGCACCCGCAGCAGACAACTGATTCAAAGTTGATTGAAGGTGGCAGTGAAGGCACAGGACAAGAAGACCACAAGGATCCTGAAGTTGTAGCAAAAGAAAACGATAGGGATGAGGTCAAAAACAAAGGGAAGGAGAAGGTGCAAAGCAAAGAAAAAGCCAAAAACATGGGTGAAAACTCAGGTGTTGATAATAATGCAGAAAAGGTGGAAGGGGAAATTAAACAAGTCAAAGAAGATCAAGCAAAAGACAGAGAAAGGCCGAAAGAGGCTGAAAAACAAGGGAAAGCCAAAAGAACCCCAAAAGCAACACCTCTTGCTACATCTCGTCCTAGACCTTCGGCTCGCTCTGGCCGAGCTTCCAAAAAGAGTGACATCATCGCTAAGTTCCAACAGGGCGCGCCTGAGTGAGTCACAAAACACAAGATATACGTAATTATGTACACATCTGTTTTAGCTAGCTTGTATTATCCATCTATCTATCTATCTATGTATCTATCTATCTATGTATCTATCTATCTATCTATCTATCTATCTATCTATCTATCTATCTATCTATCTATCTATCTATCTAAACTAGCTAACTAGCTAGCTATTGATCTACTGTATTTATCTATTATCTTTCTATCATTCACCTACTGTATTTATCCATACTTTTCACTTTTCATCTCAACTTTTTTCGTCATTGATCCATCTATCCATCCAACCATCCAACCATGCATCAATCCACTGACAAAAAGTGTGTATCTGTTTGTTGCATGTCTAGGACACCAATACCACGCAACTTCAAAATTCAGAAGTCATCCACAGCTTCGGCCACGGGAGCTTCCATCAAGCAGAGAATGTTGCAGTGGTGCCGCAGCAAAACTCAACACTATAAAGTATGCTGTCAAACGTTTCAGCCTTCTTTCTAATTCAATCAACTCACAACATGAAACTGTCTCTATCATTCAGGGAGTCAACATAGAAAATTTCTCCTCGTCTTGGAGCGACGGGATGGCTTTCTGTGCATTGATCCACCGTTATTTTCCTGATGCTTTCGACTATAACGCCTTAAAACCCACTGAAAGGGAGAAGAACTTCACACTGGCGTTCCAGACTGCAGAGTATGAATGGATCTGTGTCTAGCGCTTGTCTGTCTATCTATTTATCTATGTATTTATCTATGTATTTCTTTGCCCATCCATCCAGCCATGATTGATTTCTTTCATAGCTTTGTTCTCCTCTTACTATTTGTATTCCATGCTATTCTCCAAAGGTCGTTGGCAGACTGCTGGCCACTGCTGGAAGTGTCTGACATGCTCATGATGGGAAACAACCCAGATCCCATGTGTGTGTTCACCTACGTCCAGTCTCTGTGTCACAGCCTCTCCAAACTGGAGAAAGAGAAGAAAGAAAAAGAGGAGAAAGAAAAAGAGGAGAAAGTCAAAACAGATGAAGAAAAGGACGAGACGGGAGAGGATGCCAACAGGGAGCTGTCAGAGGTCAAGGATGAGCATGCTGAGAATAGGACACTGGTGAGTGCCCAGGAGGAGAAAGACAAAGATAACTCAGAAACAACTGGAGAGGAACAAAAGGCACCAAAGAGCTGTGAGACAGAGGGAGAAGGAGAAGTATCTGTGGAGGCAGAGTCCTAGGGAAAAAAAAGACCTCCCAAATTATTCAGAATTGAGAATGTCTTAGTTTGTTGTTGGTTAACACTGTCACTTGTGGAAGCTGTGTCACGTTACTTTTTGTACAAGATATCTTTTTGTGCACATGAAGTACACACCGTTTATTTGTAATGTTTGTGTCGTCTTAAGAAAATGAATCCTACAACCTTTTTTTAATGATTCAAGGAGCCATTTAAGAGTTGGAGAACAAAATTTTAATGGACAGTAAAGAAAGATGATAATTGCAGTTGTGGGATGAATAAAATATTGGAGATATAATTATCTGAAAGAGTTTTGAATTAGCTCCTAATAATAATAATAATAATAATAATAATAATAATAATAATAATAATAATAATAATAATAATAATAATAATGAAATTAGTAAAATTAAGCATTAAACACATAATACATTAGTATTACGGGCATTCTGCAAACGTCGACCTACTGCAGTACACATATTTACTTAAATTATTAACCTTATACAGTGACTGTACTGTTATCCCTTCCCATTTCCATCCCCTGGCTGTGGTCAGGGAACACAGAGGGCCAGAGATGTCCTCAGAGTAACGGCCCTTAGAGGTCGAACTAGAGTGGAGCCTGTGGCTGACCAAACATGATAACAAGTACTGTTTACTCTTGAAATTGTAATTTGCTACAAAAGCACTGTAGGTAACAGCTTTACAACGCTCTCTTTCATTCTCACCTTTCCGTCCTATCGACCAGGAGTTTACACTCGCCCTCATTTGTTGATGTTGCAGCAGCTAATCACGTGTCTTGTAGGCGTGCCATAAACTGACAGATTGCCTGGGCAGTTCATAAAGCCTCGGCAGACTTTTGTTGGTCAGGGCAGGGGTAGGGAACTCTGGTTCCTTGAGAACCATATCTTACCTGTTTATGATGTGTCTCACGTTCGACACACTTGATTGAAATGATCAGGATCGTATTGACCTGGTGGTGACTTAAAATGTAGCAATAAAACTTCGAAATAAAGCAAGAAGAGGTGGCAGGTGTATCCTAAGCATTACGGTAATTAGTGTCACATACCGGAAATGCTATTGTGTTGTAGCTCTTTGCAGACTGAAGCTAATCTAGCCATTGTAGCCTTACGTTTTCCTTCTTCAGCGGGTTTTTTTTCCCGGTGTCGAACGGACTAATGACAGCAAACATGCCGACGGAAAATTTGAATCTCGAGTCTCAGCTTTTATCGATCATGGACGTGCTGGTGAAAGCGGCGGTGATGGAAATAAGCCAGCTATTCTCGGAGAGCTCAGCGTCCCTTCGACTGCATCTCAGCCAGAGCCTGAGGGACAACGAGAGCCTGAGGATGAGGATGAAAGCGATGAGGAGCGAGATGTTCTCCCTCCGCCTGCAGACCAGGAGCAATCGGCCTGCCAGTCGATTCTCCGCCTTCAGAGCAAACGTGACCAAAGCCCGAAACAAAACACCAGGTAACGAAGCCACAAAAAGTTTCAGTCACATAATGTATGTATGTTCGTTTAATTTCATAGATTATTCGATTTACATGCAACCAACATTAATAGACAGTTCCTTTAAAACAGATTGTAAATTCGACAGAGCAATAAATAAGTACGTAATAAATATTAGGGAGGTCTGATTACCCCCCCCCCCCCCCCCCCCCAACCATCGATACGAGTAAGAGTCCTCTACTCTTGTGTACACACCGATATCAAGTAAATAACAAAATGATAACATTTTGATTCATAAAATAGTAATTTCAAAGAAATTCAATTATTTCTAAAAAAAAAAAAGTGGTAGATCAGTCAATTTATAGTACAGAATTTTAAATTGTACAGAATTTTAAATTCAAGATAAAACAAAAATACGTAATTCAGTCGGATGGCTCAAAAAAAAAATCCTAAACACTAAGAAAATTTAGCAAAAGTGTTTAGCTTTCATCTGGACAGTTTCAGGGGGGGTGTCTTTCTCAGTTTTCACATTCAATGCATCATTCTTATTGAGCTCATTCATGCTGCCTGTAAGTGTTTGCCATAGCATAGCCATACCTATTGGGCTCCTAAATCAACCCGGTTAATTATTTCCCAGGGGACGTGAGACCTCTGACTGACTGAAAGTGCATGAGGCGAGTCAACCGTCTCAAATGATGCGCTTCACTGACTTGAATTAGCAGACTCACATAAACAACGCACATTGATTTGGTTCACTGACTGAAGTTGGCTTACTCGGATGATTTAGTTCACTGACTCAAGTAAACGCAGTCGCCAGATACACAGCAGACACATGATATTGTTCACTGATATCACAAGTAACACATTAAATAATGCAATAGACAAGTTGTTACACATAATGGATAACATGGTTTATGCATATGCTATTTTAATGGCACTATGCAATGATAATGTCATTATTATTAGGGCCAAAGCACCAGGTTGTGCGAAGGCGTTCGTTGTGCTGGTAGGTGGCGGTTCGACCTTTGCATCCTCTGCCTTCCAAACACAAATATCATTTTCGTTTGTTTGTGATGGGCCTTTTTTTTAAGTCAAGAAATCATTCACATCAAATAAACACTATCTTTAATCATTGATAATTTTGCATTGCATTTTTAGTTGTCTTAAAGTCTCTAGCAACCCAAGAAACTTCTTCCAGCTCTGTGCATGTGGCGCCTGATACGTCCCCTCCTGGTACAAAAGAGGTACTGTTACTTGTATTTATTTATTTATTTTATTGACAGCCTACAGCAACATATGCGATGTGTTGTTTTTAACGTGCACTTGCTTTTTTGTTTAGCGCGTGCTTGACGAGATACCTGATGTCATCCTGATCAAAGATGAAGAGGATACCGGAGTATGTGAGCCAAGTGAAAGTGAGTCAAGTGTGCAGTCACATTGTTTTGAAACATACATCCCTCAAAGCCTTACTTACATGGACAAATGTATTTGGAAACTGCACTCAAAGTGTACCTGTCATGCTCAGAGTCAAGAAAAGCTGCATCCAATCATGTTTTTGCTTTCACTGGTTGTATTTAGCAAGCTTATAACACCTAAAGAAAACTGCATTTTACAGCATTGTTGACAGTCGTCTTTGCTTCCATTATGTCCCCAGGAATGTGTGGCATTTTCTTCACTCTATCAATTTTTTTGAGTAAATACTAATGGATTTAAGACACTAGCATTGACTGGAAGATAATGTAAGGAAAGTGACTGTCAATGATATTGTGTCACATCTCTGCTTCATGCTGGCTGCGCGAATGTTTTGGGCCCCACAAATACAATTTAAAATCCTAAAGATTGGTCATTTATTATGCTGTCTGATTTAAAATGACACGGCTCCGACTGCACAGTCTGTGTCGGGTCCTTTTTTTTTTTCAAACCTTTTGAAAGCCATGAGCTATACAATGCATACAATAATGAGCTTACTAAGCCTGTGTATATAGACCTAAATGAATCTTACGGGTGCTTGGTCTTTGCCGACACAATCAGTGCTGTACCACTAGGTATTTCTTTTTTGTCCTTTTTTGATGCCAAAGTCACACAGTGAGTGGCGCATGCTTGTAATCAGTAAAGTCGCCAAACGAGCATACAATTCGCGGTGTGATTCTGTCCGCATAGACTTGGAATTTTGTATTTTAGAGTAGAGTTTATCTTTTGCTTTTTCACAAAAAATAGCTATGGAATTGCAAATTAATAGTCGCCAAGAGTCCTGCTTACATTGGAGATAAGACACTGGGCATACTGCCTTGATGCAATGCATTTCTAGGCAGGCAAACCCGGAATATCTGCGGGTGAAAGCAATTTCATCGCCTATTCACGTGTGCCAATCATTGTTGAAAGTTCAAAGAGTGCAAACAAATCCAAAATCTCACTCCGTCCACTTAGCAAGTGAGCAGGGAATGCTTTCAAACCAAATGGGAATGTCGACTCATCCGTACACACGCCACAAGATGGCGACAAAGTATTAGTATAATAGGGCCTTGGGCTGTTTAAAGATGCTCATCCTCTCGCCAACATTTGGTGTCAATATGGCACTCAAGTAACACTTTTATGTAAGACAGTGCTTGCAAAATGAATGCTCTCATATCTCTAAAAGTGTTTCTTTTCTTTCCCTGACAGGACTAACTCTGTCTTAGGAAATTCTAAGGAATTTGCTTGTTTTTTTTTGTCCATGGTGGCAGTATGTGCTTGATCTGACATTGCATTTTGTATTTTCAGATCAAGACGCCTTCTTAAATCCATCCGCACAGATTGACGTTTCCACTTGTGCACAGAACAGAGAGCCTTCTGGATCTTCTTCTGTGCCAGGAAATAACGAGGAGCTGAGAATCATTAGCGTTCGCGGACGAGCACAAGCGCCTCTTCAGGATGAGATTCAAACCCTCTTTTCTGCAACTGATCAGGTTTTTAATTCCCAGGACCTTACAGTCACTCGTGATGGTTTCCTGAGTGTCGTCCCTAGTGCCAGTGACAGAGCGCTGCCGAGAAATACTCAGCTGGACAAAGCCCCCGCGTCTCAGACCACCATTTTAAGAACGACCGATGGTAACGGAGGACATTCCAGTCACATCGACCAGTTCCCCCAGCAGTCCAATCCTGGTTTTCCAACTCACGCTGTCAACAAATCTTTTGATTGCAATGCCTGTGGCATGTCATTCCCGGTCCGTGAGGAGCTGGTGTTGCACCGGATCACTCACACAGGGGAGCTGCACATTTCATGCGCTATGTGCGGCAAGTCATTTGCCAACAAGACCACACTGGGCATTCACATGCGCATACACACTGGAGAGAAGCCATATGCGTGTTCGATTTGCGGGAAGCGCTTCACGCAGAATGGCAGCTTGAAGATCCACCTGAGGACACACTCCGGAGAGAAACCGTACTCCTGCTCCCAGTGCACATCCAGCTTTAACAACCCGAGCAACCTTCGGAGGCACATGATGACACACAATGCCAACGGACCTCTCTGATTGCAATCCGTGGAAAATCATTATTAATAGTGAGGTGAAAGAGTATTTGCCACCTTCCTAATTTCCACAAAGACAACCCAACTAAATGTTCATGATGATTTTTCTCATAAAGAGGCAAAAAAACACCCCAAAAAACTGTCTAACCTCACGTGACAAACAACATGCACACCTAAGAACAATTTAGAGTGTCCAATTCACCTGCCTTGCATGTTTGGGTTTAAATTATTATTTTTTTTTGAATGTGGGAGAAAGTTAAAAAAAATGTATGTCTACAATACCCACACCATTCTAATATTTATAGAGCAGTAGCAAGATTTAGGAATGGAGAATGGGGCAAATATCTTTTCATGTCACTGTGGTACTCTTGGCCTCTTTTGTGCAAATGGCTTGTAGTTGTAACCTTTGTTCTATACTCTACTGTTTTGGACACATGGTTTAGAAAAGACCAAAAATTACATACCGACAACACCAGCATTGGCAAATAAACTAATACTGTTTTATTGCAGATTATGTTGTTTTTATCCTGTAAATGACCCAAATCCAGCCACTTATATCACTTGTGATTGCATTACTTTACCTTGACTATGATGGTATTGCTGCAACATTGTCCACGAGTGAAAACGTGTATAAATACACAGTACAAGTACAGTATATTGTACGTGCTCAACTTTACAACTTTAGAGACACTTCATTGTTACCATCCAAATGTTCTAATCGGTTACTTTGTAATTAGTTGTTCCTTACAGGATTTCATCCATTTAATTTCATTCTATCCACTCAAAATTTCAGATTTTGATGAGACATTTAGGTCCTTCTACTTTGCAGATTCTGAAATAGTTAAGTCAGGTTATATAACCACTGTCAATTTTAAATTTAAGCAGGAAAGTTTGTTCGTTGACCTGTTGCAGTGCATATGTTATCTAGCTACAGACGTGACAAAGAGCGTTGGGAGTTTGTTTAATGTTTTAACCTACCTCCATAGTTGTTGTTGTCGTTGTTGAAATCGTCCTTTTTTGTATTTTTGTACTTCTCTTTCCTGTAGTTCCTATGATTAATATTTGTAGCTCTGTTGGTTTAAAATGAATAAACGTTTTTTGAACACTGTTTTGTTTTTTTTTCTCTTTTGGTCGTCATATGTTGCCCAATTGCCCAGACGTTCGTCACAGCATGATAAATGTAATACAGTTCTTTCTGAACCTGGGAAATTCCTTGCATAATGGTCCTTCCTGTCCACCCTTTGCTGAAGGTAATTTTTTTTTTTTTTTTTATGGCTAGGGGCAGTCTAATTTCATTCTCTCATTTCATTTTCAATGCCACACATGATAGCAATAGTATTTTAAAAAAATGACTAGCAGCTGTAAATTATTTGTTTTGTGTCAGTTTGCACCACTTTTTTTGTGGGTCGTGTGGCATGTGGAATGTTGTGTGTGTATTTCCACGAGCGGCATGCTTCCTCTCGGGCTATTGTTCTTGGGTAATCACTGAAATGACATCAGAGTGAGTTCATGTGGACGAGAAGTAGGAGTAGAGAAGGGAGGTGGCCAGTTTTTTTCTGCTGTAAAACAGTTTAAATCCCAAACTACTCATTCATAACCTGAGTAACAAAAAGCTGAAACAAATGTTAAGTCCAGTTTTTATCATCTGGTATTTAGTAAAGTACATCTGATAGATATGGTAAACAACTCAGGACAGAGCACACTTTGTTTGAAGACAGACTCTTTTCTTTCAAGTGGGCAAAAGTATTGGAACATGTGACTGATGAGTTGTTTCTCGTTGCTCTCAGATGTTGTTTTTTAAACTGATGGCTTAAATATTCATGTTTGTTCTTCGCTTGGATTTTAACTGTGAAAACTGTATTTATTGTTAAGCATACGTCAAGACCTATCTGTGGGAGGAAATCAAACCATGTTGAAGATGAGAGGAGGGCACTTTGATCAAACAACTTTGATCTTTGTACAAACATTGGACAAAGCCAATATAAGTTGGAATGTTTCAAAAATAAATGATTGGTACACAGAGCAACAGACGTCAAACAGTTCGGTCAAGGTATTAACGCCAGTTGATGGCAGAAACACTGAGAGCATTGCAAAGCATGCTGGGAAGCGCGTTGCCGCTCCGTCAGTACAATTCTGTCAATTCTATCCCCAGTTGTCAACAAGTGCAGTTTTGCCACACTTGTGATGTAAGTTTCCTACAAGTATGCCAAAGTTGTCCTTCCAGTGAGCAAAATGTTCTAATACATGGACCTTAAGCTGAATATCAGAAATGGTCCAATGTTATTCATTTGTCAATTCGCAATGTTTTTCTACATGACTGTAGTAACACACTATAGTTGTCCTGCAGGTTTTAGAAAATTGTTTTCTACTCAAGAGGGCAAATAGCATCCACATGGACCTTAAACTGGATAACAAAAGCCCAAATGTTTCTCAGTTGTCTGCTTGTGCAGTTTTTCTTTTTGACTACCGTAACTTGCATGTATTTGTGCTGCTAGTTTTGTGATATTGTTTTGTACTCAATAGGGCAAATGGTTTGCAAAAGTACATGGACCTTAAACTGGATATCCGGGATAATAAAGAAATATACTGTATAGTGAATGGTCTAGTGCTTTTCTACCTAATGCACTCAAAGCACTTCAGACTGACTATCCAGCCACCTGATGACGATGCAGTATCAGGAGCTACTGTAGGTTCAGTGCCTTGCTCAAGAACACTACAACATGGTCATAGTGGCCAGAGAGCAAACCCGCAACCTCTCAGTTGCGAAACAACCACATTAACTATGGGCCATGCCACTCCAAAAACAAACGGTTATATGGCAAGCTGTCGGAGAATTTCTTCCCAATTAAAAAAAACAAATTTTCTGTCATAAATCAACGTACTTGTGTGTTTCAGATCTAATGCTCAAACTGCAATACACTAATAGATTAAATGAATTGATTCCTACAAATGCGCGGATATGTTTTGCTCCTAATGACAGATCATGTTAGCCGTTTAAGCAGAGCGTAACGACAATTTTTAAATGCGCAGTGTTTTTTACTTTACGGTAAAACGGCAAATTTGGCTCCGCCCCCTCTTTGATGTCCCCCTGGCTGGTAACAAGCTTGACCCAGAAGCCAAGCAAGGAGGGGAGAAAGAGACCAGACAAAAACACACACCAAACGGAATAGTCTGAGAGGGGACCAAGAGCATCGTGACGCTAAGGTAAGCGCATGTATTAGGTTACCGAGCCGATATTATCGCGGTGTTTTTGTCGGGTAAATAGCAGGGGCACTGCAACGTTTGTAAAAGGAGTGGTCACGTCCATCCAGAGATCACCGAAGCGACTCGCGCAGGCTTTCCCACCCGAGTGTGTTTTTTTCCTTCCCTTTCCGACACATTTCACACTTTTAATCGGATAAAAGCCGCACGACATCCTCCCAAAGCGAAAACTGCGCGTGGAAACATAACGGCAAGCGAGCGAAATCACCGTTAAAACTGAGTGATGGCTATGCTAGTGTTAGCTTAAGTCTTCGTGGTGGGTTATTGTGATGCTAACGTAGCACGACAGCCCAACCAGGTCACACGGCCACGACTAAGCGAGTGGGCCTGATTTGATGTCCAACCTTGTCATTTATCATCGCGGTGCCGTTTGCGTGGAACGGCGTTGTATATCTCGGGCGCGCCTTTGTTCGTGTAGTTTTTTTCCCTCCCCACATTTGTTTCTCTTTCATGTCAACCGTCCTTTTTGATGCGCAACGATTGGACAGTAAAGACTCTTTTAAGACTCTTTGAAGTGAGAAATCGGAGCTCACGTGACTCTTAGTTAAACAGCTGAACTGGGTTCTGTTCCCCTTTACAGTCGCGCGTGTGTGCGAGCGTATTCTGACCTAGATATCTTATCTCGTGTGTTTGCTTCGCTTGCACATCTCGACGACGCAGCAAAGGATCGAAATCACCAACGACTCTTGTAAAGGAAGACCCTGGATGCTGTGCTATTTAAAGTGAGACTTTTTCAGTTTTTCTGGGTAGTGATGGTCCTCTTGCAATTGAGGCTATTTCGTTTGTGAACCTGTTGGGTGTCTCTACGCAAACTTGTTTTGGTTGCTATACACGAGTGGGGATTTATGTCAATTAGAAGTTTTATATTCTCCGTTTTTTAAAGTTTTTTTCGGTATGATTATTTTTTGCACATCAATTGAGTCACTTGACTCGCCATTTCCCCAGTCTCGCTTTCTCTTTGATGTGAAATGCCTTTTATGTAAACATCAAAGGTTTGCAAGAGATAACCTCAAAGGTAAAGAACCAAATTTATTGAATATCATTGTGAATAACACATTAATAATTTAATAATCTGCAGGTATAAGCAAAGCTAACATGTTTTTTTTATGCAGTGACAGGAACTGTAAATTTCTTTTCAGATTAAGTGCAGATGAATTGGAACATGAATAAATCTGACGTAAACTTGGAGAAAACTTCAGAATTTCAGCCCATATGGGCATACGGTATTTGTAGATGTTTTTAAGAGAGTTGTGTATGCCAATTGGAGAAGGGGTTCCTTGTGTAGCTGAATAGTACATAGCTGTTGCACACAGTCCTGTTTTAATGTTCCTTAAAAAAATGTAAATATTACAACTCAAAATGTTCAGAGTCAATTTTCATAGTTTGATAACGCTGCATATCATCCAGATTTGGGTGGTGGTCCTCCTGCTGCTTGACTTAGCTGTTAGTTTGTAAACCTGTTGGGTTGGTTTTGCGCATACTTGTTTTCGTAGCGATAAACGGGCGGGGATAACTGTCGACCATTACAACACGATCCTCTATTCTTTTACAAGTAAACCATGTGTTTGGATATATCTGTATATATACTAACAATAATAATGATAACAGCAATGATTATAATAATATCTTCAATTTATGTAAAGCTGCTACCCTACGTTCTTTGTATTTTGAATTGCCTCGTGGTCACTATTTTCCCTTCTTTTAAATGTTAATTTGATTTGTTTTTGCTTTTTTTGTCAGCACCCACAAACTGACACGTGGTTCAAATTTGTATGCTGGGTCGATAAAATAAATCGTAGAAAAGGTCTCCTCAAAAAATGTTTCTCCAGCCTTAACCTTTAAATCGACAAAAAAGGCTTCCGGCGATCTTTCTTGTGAGCATGAGGCTAAGAGGCATTCATCTTTGCAGACAACAACCACAGAAAAATGTTCTGAACAGCGAGAGCACAAGACTTGTAGGTTGAGTCACTCGTATATCAAAGCGCCACTGTCATAACAATGGAAGCAACAGGCTCGTCTTTGACTCTGTCACCCAAACTAAATCTAGCTGCTCAACATTTGATATGATAAGATCTTATCAAAGATAAGTCTTTTGTATTTAAAAAAAAAAGAAGAAAATCTTAAGTTCTGTTTTACTGAGTCACAAATGTGATAAAATGTCCACCAGTGAAGTTTTTACTATTATTTGTTTAGCCTACTTTTTATTTTTACTTGGCTTGATTGTTGATGGCCGTAATTGTGCGTGGTCTCCTGAGGTGTGCAGGTTAATCTGAAGGGGCCTCATGTCTGTGCATGTCTGTGAATATGTATGTTTGTGAGGAGCTAAGTGGCTTAGTGGGCTGAAGCTTGAATCCCATTACAAGCCATGCTCGTCTCCAACGAGCTGCAGTGGCATCACGCTGACGAAATTTAGCGGCAGGGTAATGAGAGAAAGCATATTTTCGTTTCGCCAGCGCGTTTGCCGCGGGGTTTCTTGGAAGCCGACAAGTAACCACATTGTTGCCTGTGTGCGAAGGTCGCGGATGTCTGGCAGAGCTGAGTGAGTCATGCTGACTGATGGTTCAGAATCAGGTGAAACTGACCCTCGTGACGTGATCAGTTGTTCAGATGGGGGGGGGGGGGGGTGACTTTGTAAGATTTAGACTGTTTTTCATTAAAAATTAATAAATTAAATGATAAATATTAAAAACTTGCAAATAAATGTGTTCTTAACAACCAACAGTACGTTTTAAATATAATTGTAGGTCTAGTTATCATTAAATTATATTACATGGAGTGCGTGTATGGCTCATGCGAAAAATTACATAACTCCCTTTCTGGCATGTTATATCATTGAGCACAATATTAAACCTAGTTTGGAGAAACAGGTACTCCCAGTAATAAAATTAACTACAAATAGCTTAGTGGTAAGTTGTATATTCATTTTTATTTTTTCCTCTGTTCTCTGTGCCAGTCCATTTCAATATGTCTTTTTGTGAAACTGATCTGTTGCTCACAGAGGGTTGGAGATTGCTGCTCTGTGTTTGGGAGGCATAGATTAGTAGACATAGACCCAACATTCATCACATTACAGTTGACTACAAGAAAGCTTCAGAATTTTAAGCATGCAATCACATGATTGTAGGGCAGTCAAATCAGATATCTGCAATGTATTTATTTATATTCAATTTGCAAATGTCAAGTTTGCAAAGCCACACTGACCACAGGAGGAAAAGGGCTGCAAAATTGCTCGTTGTCTGACATTGTGGCAGCAGCGCAAGCACAGCAAGTTAAAAAATGTGGCACATTTAACAGACATATCTTCAGTCTTAGAATTTTTTTTTTTTGTTTTGTTTTGTTTTGGTCTCCTATCACAATAATAAGCTTTAGTTTTGCTAGATGTGTGGGGTCATGTACTCGCCAACTATATACTATAGTTAATAAAGACACACACACACACACTTGACATGATGTAAATGCATTGTTTACTATGTATCGCTTCGGGTCAGACGAGACTCCACAGCCAAGTGTCTTGGACATGGACACAAAAGCCAATGTTATCACATTGTGCAAACTGGCCGATTGAAGTGTTTGTGCTATACGGTCTGATGCTTTCATGTACGAAACGAAAGAGCGATTCTTTGCTAACCACGGTAGCGCTCGCATCTCTTGCACTCACCTCTGATGTCAAGTACATAATATCCTGTTTGTCAGGAAGTGGGTTGAAGGGAAAAGGGAGGGGAGTGTTTGTGGGACAGAGGCAATTGTTTTCCTTGTGCAGTTACACTCACTACTGTCCAAGGCCATTAGAACCAGCTGCCACTGGGAGCGACCCAACTCAGATACAGATGAGGATGGATGCAGCGCCGTGCCCTTCTCGCGCTTGTCGTACTTGTTCACAAACTCGTCATTGTTCAGATGGACAGCTGCAAGGTCCATCTTTTGACACAAAATAACAACCCTGCCTGCGCTTGCCAAGAAACATCACAGTTTACAATTCATCTTGTGTGAAAGACAGCTATGCTCATTACTGAAGGCGATAGTGTGTAACATGCTAATGATGACGATTATTCACTATGTCTCGAGTTGAGATATGGAAGGAGCCTGTGTCCATATTAGTGAGCGTGAAGTAAGTGGATGTCTGTGTGTGTGTGTGTATGTGTGCGCGTGTGTGTGGATGGGGTTGGTAAACTAGCAGTATGTAGAGAGTTGGTCACACCAAGGTCATTTGCCTGTGGATGAGTAGGCGGGCTGCATTTCTGAATCGACAAAAGACAATGTTAGGAATGCAAGATTAGCTTTTATCTCTAATTTACTTTATCTCTATCCCCCTTTGTTTGCTCTTGGTCTTTCTCATGCCTTTTTTCCACATCCCGTCTCGCTTCTCGTTTGATTTATTTGCAACTGTCTGTCTGCAGGGTATAAAGCGGCCCGGGAACTGGTTATGACCATATATGGGCATGTATGCCACTGGATAGTTTTTTTCCCCTTTTTCTACTCCCCTCCAACAGGTGGGAGGTCATTCTTCTGGGGCTTTTACGTGACTACCTTTCACGCAAACGGCAGTTTCACTTCTGACGAATTTCCATCTAGAGTTGTGAAATACTCTACTCCTTCTTTTCTCATCAGGCCATCCTACGTTCTTCCTCACTTACCACGCTCAGAGCACAGGCCCCAAGCATGGCTGTCGCTGTGTTTTGATGTGATGAGTCAGTTGTCTGACAGACATACAGGAACAGACATTCAAATTGCTTCATCTTAAGAAATAAAAAACTGTCGTCATACTGTGTCAATAACAGTAACTTCGATCAACGCCCCTTTTCTTAATAAATTATCAGTATCCTATTTGACCACTCAATCATCTTCCATCTCCCATGCTGCCTGGAATGAAATTGATTTGACATGCTTTGCATTTACAGTACCTATATCTGTGCATTTTGGCTACACATAAACCTATTGAAAAGTGAGCCCACATCCCCTCCTACTCTTTCTACCTTGAACAACCGGTCACGCAGGTGTTTGCTAAGCAGTGGATGTTTATTCACCTTGTGGGGGCTAGCTGACCAGACAACTGAAGGTGTATCCCACTCCCTGATAAGAGAATCTGAGTTGCCACTTGTTGGGCTCTTATAACAAAGTGTCTTTCTCTGTGAGGGCTCAACCAAGATAACAGGGGAGCGAGGTGGATGTGTGTTGAACACTAAGGTCAGCCTGCTCAAGAGCAAACACATCCCCGCTGACACACACTTTGGCATTCTCACTATGTTGTTGTTTTCTGACCAACCCATCCTTTACTGAAACACTTTTTTTCTTTGTTTTCTGTCTCTGCAAGCAGTCCTCTGTTTCTGGGCTCTGGCCTTCACTGTACTTCTACCAATGAACAACTAGAGTTTCACTTCTGGCTTTGGTGTGATTTCTCACCTCTTACGTCAAACCACGTGTGAAGGTGTGTATTTCTGTCTGCTGACTGTTTGGTCAATCATGTATAAAATATGGGAAATTTATCTTTCTACATAATACATCACTGTGAACAGGATACACATTTGATTCCCAACTAGTGTGCTGTGGAGACAGCATCAGAAAGTGTTCGATTTCCGGGAATGGGTCTGAAAATTATTAACCGCCTTGTTTCACTGCTACTGAAGTGAATCAGTCAAAACACATAGCACCTTTTTTCCATCAAACAGTATTTTTTGCTGTTTTGAGAAAGGGGGAAATTCATAAAAACTGTTATTTGTTCAATTTTGTTTTTAGTCTGTCCCAAAACAAATTAAAACATAAAAATATAAAGTACCTGAATCTTTTAGATTCTATATATATATATATATATAAAACTTGTAACACCCCCTTTTTCCCCCCTTGGGGTTGGTGTAGTGTGTATGGAGCAGTGTGAGAGCGCAGCAGCTCTGCTGGAATCGGTCAGGGAGCAGGAGGTCCAATTTGAACAGCTGACCAGGGCGTTGGAAGAGGAGAGGAGGAGAGTGGGCCTCTCTGCCACCAGCCCCTCGGCGCTGGGTCGCCCCCTCCCTCACACCCAGGTAACACCAGCAAAAAAAAAAAAATCATAGTCCAGATCCTCTTGTGGAGTCTTCATTTTCCTCTCCATGTTACCATGCTGAAACCCCCATTTTAAATATCTATCATCAAATTCTGATCGTCATGATTAATGTCTCAGTTCTTCCTGCTGATCTCAGCCATCCAGTAAACCTCCCATCTTGCCACCTGTGCCATCATGTCAGTCTGCATTTACAATACAAAGAATTACCCCAAAATATATGGCGCATCTATAACGTTGACATGTCATATGTGGTTGTCTTCATCATTGCACACTTGCAGCATGCCTTTGCTGTCACTCACCAGTAGCATACCTTTTGTCCACCCCACATATGGAATCTCAGTTATTTTCATCTTCCTGTTCCAGCATGTTTTGGAATGTGTACATTTGTCATTGCTGTTGCATGCACACACACATGTTTAGTTATTCACCTTTTTATAAATTGCCCTTTATTGACTGTGTTGTGGTTAAATTTATGCATGCTTCCGAGTTGCATATTCGGAATCTGTGGTCTTAAAAAATGTTTTTAGATTTTAAGTGTTGAAGATTAGATAGTCATCAGTATGTGAACCATGTTGTTAAGTTGCCAAAATATGATTTGGCACAACTATAATAGAATAATTCAAACATTAAAATTGTAATTCTAGTGATTTTTTTTTTTTTTTTGTGGTTTGCTTTCTTTTTGCTGACCACTGCAATTACATGCTGATTCCGAACTTGTCTTTGCTTTTGCATCAAACCTCATATTTAGTCCTCCAACAAAAGATTATATTATCAGTAAGTGCAGAACTACTGTATGTTATGGTGAGCTTGTGACATTGTATTTTGGGGTCACGTTGCCTTGTGTTCAGAGAGAGACCGCGCATGCCTAACCCTTCTGTAAATATTATTCTTTGTACTTGGTAGCATTCATTAGGCTGTTTTGACTCTACAAATCCTTGGATGCATTTGATTAGTCGGCGGCCCAAAGATAAAGGCCAAGACTGTTGCAATGTTGGTGCAGCTTCACGTTTACTGTATTTTGCTTTCCAGTAAGGATAGCAACTTGTTTGAACACTGCTTTCAATTCAGAGTTGATGTACATTTTGAGGAAATTTGCTCTTCTCATGAAACTCCACTTCCCATTTTAAAGAAAAATGTATTTTCATTACTTACAAGAATATACGTTTTCTGTAAAAGTTGCTTTGAAATACTCAAAATATAGCCACTGTAGTCTTAGAATCTATTTAGTCCCTGTTGTCATTCCAAAGCGAAAATTGATTCATTTTGAGGCCACTGCTGACACCGTAATTAAGGCTATTGTTTTGTGTTACTCAGGGTTAGTAAAGTCCCTGGTATATACAGGATGACAGACATCGATTATGTAACTGATTAGAGGAAGTAGGGTGTAAGGATGAATGGCTGCATTCCAGAATGTACTGCTGCATGTCTCGCAGTGATTCATTGACCATAAACACACAGGCACGGTTGAAGGACCTTATTATTGTGTGTTTCAGAAGAGACGTGTCTTTACCTCATGTTTATAGCTGCCTCAGTAGATTTTTTTGTAGTTATACACCATTTAAAAGAAAAAACAAATCTTATTTCTGTCATATTCCAGAACGGGCGTTTAGGGGATGCGGACATTGAACGACTGAAATTAACAGATTCCTACTTAAACGGCACACAGGTACAAGTTGTACTGAAGTTAATGAACATCTCTAAGTATTCAATTTGTGAGTATTTAGTAGTTACAATTAGTGGTTGGTTTTGTTACAGTACAGAATGGTGGACCCAGCACACGGCGCCCTCGACGAGAGCTACACACCGGAAGACGACTCCCACGAAGTGCATTCTGTCTTTTCTGAAGAAGGAACCACACGACGGCTTGACAATGGGGTGCGTTATTTGTGCCATTCTTGAAATATGAATCAAATAATGTAACAGATGAGTCATTTGGTCGCATCTGGTAGTTTGACACTATGCCTTACACCTTTGGAATAAGTAAAACATTTCAGAGCCTGAACAAATCTTGAAACCAGATTGTCTCCATTCCCTCTAACAGATGAAGAAGCCCATCTCACGCACAGTCCTACCCAATGACTCCATGTCCATTAATGGTGGTATGTCCATGTCTGGTATGAGTGGCTACAGTGCCACACTGGACCGACCATACAGACAGGTGGGCGGGGACTACCCGACCGCCACGGTGCCCAGAAACTACCATTACGGACCTGTAGGAGGTTATGATGACTACAGGGGAGGACCGCCATCAGAGGCTTATACAAGTTTGAGCAGAGCCTCGCACATGGATGACCGCTTCAGGTACAGGAAACCGCGTAGGTCAGTGTTCCTCCTATTTAGAAGTTCATCAATGCCATTTTTGCTCCCCTCTTTCTACAGGCCAGTTGATGGCTACAGAACTTTGGATTCAAATTATCGGGCCCCGAGCCGCCAGCAGATGGACCCCTATGCAGCTCAGCCCCAGGTGGGCAGGGGAATGAGGGCCATGGGCTCAGCAATGGACATGCGATACGGCCATGGACACTATGGCCTAGATGATGACCAACGGAGTGTGGGTTATGATGAATATGGCATGGGGCCTCCCCCCATGCACCCCGGAGGTTATGGCACCATGCCCCGCCTAGGTCCAGGCCCTGGTGGTATGGACAGGCGAAGACTGAGGTAAAGCAGCGGAGATGAGATGCATGTACACGTTTTATTTGCATGCAGTACATTATAACATTTATCTCATTGCACACTTTACAGGAGTTGCGAAGATACTCTGGATGGTGATATGGGAGGAGTTGATCCATACGCCTGGGGAGTTCCCATGACACTGGATCGAGGAAGCATGGCTTCATTAGACAGCACACTGAGGAAAGGTCCTCCTCCATCATGGAGACAACCGGAGCTGCCAGAAGTTATTGCCATGCTGAACTACCGCCTGGATCCTGTCAAAACTAACGCAGCGGCCTTCCTCCAGCATCTCACATTTAAAAACGACAAGGTGAATTTTAATTTTCAATACATTAAATCTATCTCATCCTGAATCCTTGCTGGGTTTTTTTGCTCAAGTACTTTGTGGTTTTCCAGGTGAAATCAGAGGTGCGGCGCCTGAAGGGTATCCCGGCCTTAGTGTCACTGCTGGACCACCCCAGCAAAGATGTGCATCACTCAGCATGCGGGGCACTAAAAAATATTTCATATGGACGAGACCCAGACAACAAGATCGCCATCAAGAACTGTGATGGAGTGCCAGCACTGATCCGATTATTGAGGAAGACCCATGACCAGGACCTCACAGACACAATCACAGGTACTGGTTTTATTTTGGTTTGGTTGGTAGACCTATAACCAAAATGTGCCCAGGCTCTTGCCCAAAATTTATTTGGGATCTAAAGGACAAGCCTTATATAAAATGGAATTTTCATCATATTTCCCTGATGCCATTTGCATTGCCCCACAATTCTACTCAGTGGTCTTTTTGAAAACAAGCAATGACGCTTGTGTGCTTTAGCAGCTCCCAAAACAGTTTGGTTTCACAAAAAATAATACAGCAGCATGCATCACGCTTTTATGAAAGTTATTTCAAAGTACAGCTACCCTTACAGTAGTAGTTTTAATTGCACTTTGGATAAAAGATTTATTGAAATCATCAGTTGACGAGAGCTCTATGTAGTTGCATTGACAGTAACGGAATGGTTCCACCCCCCCAATCCCCAGGCACACTGTGGAACCTTTCATCCCACGATTCAGTGAAGATGGAGATAGTGGACCACGCCCTGCACGCTCTGGCAGACGAGGTGATAGTGCCCCATTCGGGTTGGGAGCGAGGGAGCAACGGCGGAGAGGAAAGCTGCAAACCACGACATCTGGAGTGGGAGACCGCCTTGACCAACACTGCTGGCTGCCTGCGGTATGAAAGCATGCGAGCGCTGGAGGTGGAACGCAGTCGAGGGACATATTTAGACAAGCGTAATTATATGTTGAAATGTCTTCTGTGCAACAGCAATGTGAGTTCAGAGCGCAGCGAGGCACGGCGGAAGCTGAGGGAGTGCACAGGATTGGTCGATTCGCTGATGTATGTCGTGCAGTCACAGATCAACCGCAAAGATGTGGACAATAAGGTCATTAGGAACTTCAGAAATACTTCAGCTCTGTACTCTTGATTGTAAAATAAGACTAAACCTTTTTTATTTGAACGCCTTTGTCCTTCCTGCAGTTAGTAGAGAACTGCATGTGCCTCTTGAGGAATCTGTCCTATCAGGTCCACCGCGAGGTCCCCAGCTGCGAACGCTATGCAGAAACCACTCCCGTCAGCCAGGGCCCTGCACCTGGCTCCAACAAGGGTGGCTGCTTTGGCTCTCGAAAGGGCAAAGGTTAGTGTGAAATCAGCCGATGGTCAGAGTTCAAAGGTGTCTGCGTCTTGTTGGTGGCGGTTACTCTGCTGTTTTTCACTCCCCTTTCTTCTTTCTCTCCTTCCTCTATGCTCTCCCCTCGCTTTCTTGCTGTCCTGATAGATGAGTGGTTTTCCAAAGGTAAGATTTTCAACTGTTATGATCACATGATCATAACTAACAAAATGTTATTATTCATTGGCAATGCAAGGCTGGCTTTACACTGAAGGTTCAAATATGCTCTTCTGATTTGAATGCCTTTTTTTTTTTTTTTTAAATGTATTTCATGTATTTGAATGTATAGTTGAAGGGACACTAGTTTAATTGTCTGTTTACATGGAAAACCTTAAAAATAAGAATCATTACATAGATGCCCAAATTGCATGTAACTTCAAGCCGCAACACCTGTGATAACAAGCATGGGCTGATGTCTCCTGCCTTTGATTTGAATGATAACCTTGACTCCACTGGGCCATTGGCACATATCTAATACAAACTGATTTTTATCCATATTAAAGGTTATTGGTGTACAAATTTTTTTTTTTCCCATCTTTATGCTCTTATAGATTGGGGGGGGGGGTGTAAAACCAGCCTGAAAAACATAATTTAAACAATGCTATGCAAAACCCACTGCATGCTCACTATGCTTGTCTTGCTTGATGCATGGTTGCATTCAAACCTCTGTGAATGTAATTGCACACTCAACCTTTTTTTAAAACCTGTTTTTCACCTGTCATGTCTTTCCCTGTGTTTTTGTTTGTTTTTTTGTGTGTGTAACCCTAGGAAAGAAAGATGGAGATGATGGGAGTGCAGATCAAGTTGACATTCCAAAGAGAACAATGCCTGCTAAAGGTGGGTGTATTGGTACAATTATGTTTTGAAAAAGAACTTTTTATTCACACGTTCCGCTTAAATCCTTGTTGGAATAACTAACTGACTTTTCATTAATAATTGCCCTGCAAAAATGTAAATCACCATTTACTAAGTGTGTACGTGATTGCATGTCAGGTTACGAGCTGTTGTTCCAACCGGAGGTGGTTCGAATTTACACATCGCTGCTCAGAGAGAGCAAGAACCCTTCGGTGCTGGAAGCCGCTGCCGGAGCAATCCAAAACCTGTGTGCTGGTCGATGGACTGTAAGTATTATCCTTGTGGATTTCACTCTTCTGTATAATAACTGGTTTACTTAAACCATTTTTATTTATCCTTTTCTAATTTCCCCATCAGTATGGTCGTTACATCCGCGCCACTGTGCGTCTGGAGAAGGGTCTTCCCATGATGGCTGAGCTGCTGGCACACGGCAATGATCGTGTTGTGAGAGCGATGTCTGGAGCTTTGAGGAACCTCGCCATCGATAACAGGAACTGCGAACTTCTCGGTAAGGTTGACGGAGGTTCCGTACATAACATCAATATTTGTTTCCATTTGCCCATGCTTCCTGAAGAAACTCTTGCTTTACTTCTGCAGGTTTGCATGCAGTGCCCCACCTCGTGGCCAACCTGCCCGGTGGCCAAAACCAGTCAGGACGCGCCCTTTCGGAGGAGACGGTGGTGTCTGTCCTGAGCACGCTCACAGAGGTGCTCGGCAACAATTTGGAGGCAGCCAAGACTCTTCGGGCCTCACAAGGCATTGAGAGGCTTGTTCTAATTAACAAAGACGGGTAAGGAAGGAGATGTGGGTATTTCACTTTTATGATATGTGTGTCAAACCTAATTTCATCATGGACCAGTTTTGTAGTTATGGTTCTTTTCAGTAGCCTGCTTACATATTTCTGTGTCTTTTGTGTAGCAAACGGTCCGATCGCGAGGTTCGAGGAGCAGGCCAGGTGTTGCAGCTCGTGTGGGCCCACAAAGAGCTACGTCGGCCTCTTGAGAAAGACGGCTGGAAGAAGACTGACTTCCAGGTCAACCTGAACCCCGGCACCACCAACGGCCCGAGCGCTCGGGCCAATGGCACCTATGGGGACAGTACCACGCCGCTGCTGGACAGAGGTGTGTGTTTTGTCTCAAGCGCGGTCAGTATCAGCTCCGTGAATCAACATTTGCGCTCACATTGTTTTGTACACCCACAGGGGAAAAGCGAAACATGATCCCATTAAATGACCTCGGCTCTGGTAGGTCTCTTTCTCCTCGTGTTTGTATTCCAAGGCGTATGTAAAATGTGTATAAATTGAAATGTCATTATTTGTTTTCGTTTCTCAGAGGCTTACTCGACACTGGACCAGAGGGAGAGGAGACACACCCTCGACGACACCACAGACACTTTACCGGTACTTTAGAAACACTGTCTTCCTACCTTTTGGACTGTTACTCTCTCAACAACTTGAAACCCTGCCACTGGCTGACTTTTTAGTTTTTAATAATCACACTATTAACAATTTGTTTTCTAACACTAGCTCCCTCCACTTTTCTCTCTCTTTCTTTCTCTGGTTGTCTCAGAGAGGGGTATATGGGGGAAGAAAGGGCTCCCTGCCTCTGTTGGACTCCTATGATGGTTAGCCCCCCCACCCCCTATCTACCTCCCTCTGCATGTAACCGCATGGTATGTCTTCCTGACTTCTCATCCTGCATGAAACTCTGATCAGTGTTGCGTTGGTCTCTTCTGACGTCAAACCCCTCAGGGAGGGCAGACTGTTTGTTATTGGCATAACAGAAGCCTCCTTGAGATAAAGCGAAATGTCCACACTATGTTCTTTTGTTAGCTTGTTTACATCTCAGCCGGTCATGCAGATTTAACTCTTACCTCTTTTTGTGTGTGTTTGGTGCTCTTGTTTAATAATAATGGCTTTTAGGGGTGTAGAACGAAATGATTGGCGTCTCCTAAAAGACTAGTAATTACCTTTTGGATTCCACAAGATGGCAGGAAAGCACAACTTTTTGAATCACTTCCTTCTTTTGCATCAACTTGGTCAGATGTTTTTCTTTACTTCAAAGTTAAAATTTATTCATCAAGTGAAATGGTTTATGATTGATTTATTATTTTATTGCAAAGAATGGCTATTGGTATTTTTCAGCAATAATGTAGGCTAAGTCTGTCTCATATATACATATAAGGTAACATATTAGGTGACTTTTACTGCCAAACGAAACAAAAAGCAAACAAAATTCAATTTTGTATATTAGCCATAAGACTTTTATGGATGGCTACTAGTTTAATGCTAGCACACGACCATCAACAGACAGGCTAATGAATAGCATTTGTCTAATAGTGTTATCAAGCTATGAAACCAGCAATCGTAATATACCAGATCGCTTGGCTGCAGAGGGAAATGTGTTTTTTTTTTCTTGCTATGTGACATTAGTAAGCTATTGTTGCCTTATAGGAAAGGTCCCCCTCCCACCCCCCCAAAAAAAATAATATATATATAAAATAAATAAAAAAATAAGCACATAAGTTGCTATGACCTTTTGACAAATAGAATCCGTGAGCTAATATAAATCTATTTTAATACAACCAGTTTAACACAAAACGGGTTTGGTTGCAATTTCTTGATGGAGAGTGAGTTTTTCAGTTAAAAATGGAGGATAGCTTTCATAAAAAAATCGCAACCATGTGTTAGGATAGAAACAATGTAGCATTTCAGGTTTTAGGCTTAAACCATAAAAGTTAACTAAAATCCTTTATTCATCCACCTTGTCGTTTCTGCAGAAAAACTGATTGTGTGCATCACCCAGACGGGGCCGTCCCTGCGTGACCACTGCTACTGAGGAGAGAGGGAGGGGCGTAACTGTTTCCTCCCTCATCTGCCGCCGGACCAATGGGATCAGGAGACGACAGTTTGGCATCCAAAGAACGTGTTTTGTGTTGCAGGCAAAGATGTTGCAACACTATTACATACTAATTAGCTTTTTTTTTCTCCCTTTGTCTTTTTGTTTTTATATTAATGATTTCCTGTAGCATCAGAAGTTTAGTTTGTGTTAAGTTATGAATCTGTAAAGGCAATCGTCTTTGTTGACAATCATTTGATTCCATTGTTGTCCTGCTTTTGTACGTTTCCCATTATCAGCGTTGTCGTCGTTCCAGTTATTTTGTTGCCAACGCCTACATCCTAACAAGGAGCTTTTGTGTAGGCATCAGTGTAGCTTATATACTGTATATATAAAGAGAGAATTTAGATGACCGCAAATGTTCGGGTTATTTAATTGATCCGTTCATGGAAGATCGCTGGGAGGTCAGGTCACAGCAGTCACACACGTTAAGGCGCCATTGTTGTTTGTATCCATGTCATTTTGTTCATAATGACCAGTTCTTGTTGCGATGGGCACACGTATAGATGAGAGCAGTTTTCTTTTTATTCATCATACAGTCAAGGTGTGTTTTGCATATGTGAGGGGACAAATCCTGTTGGACCTTTCACTCCTTTTTTTGGTGTGTTTTTATAAGGCCTGACACAGAACATTACATTGGTTTAGTTCTTGTCAGTTTGTGTATTTTCTCCTATTTGCATTTTTCTTGAGTTGTACATTGCCAGCCTTTTCTCCCTGGATGGAAGAATACCATTCCTGTCTGCTTTGAATTGATACTCTGGCTTGTCTGTGGGATGTGAAGTTGGCCATAAGCGCCACAAAACCACTCATACTTAATAATCACTTGTTCTTGGTTCCGTGATTTAATTCCATCTTTCATTTAGATGTTCTTGTATTTGCCCTGGAGTCATGCACACATGGTGGCATCTTACATAAAAAGAGGACGTGATGTGTATTTGCTTAGAGGAGACTCGAGTCTGTACAGTTAGTGAATTTCTTTTTCATTTTGGTGGATGTTATGCTTATTTTCTTTTTGGTCTCCCATTTGCGTTCTATTTTGTACTCCCCTCGCCCCTCTGTGGTTCACCCAATATTTTTGCAATGGGTGGGTGGGATCCTTATGCAATTTATTTTTCAGCGTTATTTTATTGAGACCACTTATCCACCTACCCCCTCCCGCTTTTCATCCAGTTCTCCACAGTCTCTTTGTAATGTTGCCTATCCATGTAAAATGATTACATACCATTCATACCTGCCTTGGCTCCGACAAGTTGCTTTTTTCAATAAAATGTTAACTGGTTATACTGATGTTTTGATAAATAAAGATGTTTTCTTAGACAATCTGTCCGGTTGAAATGCTTCCTTGACAATCATTCAGATTACACTGACACTCAAAGTGGAATTTTGTTGTTGTGAAGTATGAAGTCATGTGCCTCACCACGCAAGTAAAGAAAGGTGTCAAATTACTTGTGCCATTAGTGTTCGGTAAATAAATGTCAAAACACATTGTTCTGACAATTAAAAAAAATAGTAAAAATAAGCCTATTTGCAACCCCCCCAACACACACGTAACCGTTTTATATTTATGCACATTACTACAACTGTAGATAACTGAAAGGGGAACACTGTTCTGACAATTTAAAAAAAGTAAAAATGAGCAAATTTGCAACCCCCCCTACATACATTTAACCATTTTGTGATATTTCTGCACATTGCTACGACAACGTACACTGCTAACATTAGCCGGAATCCGCGTATTTCCTATATCTTTGCTTCTCAGGGAGCCTGGAAACTATCACTTTTCACGAGACTCCCAAAATGTCAAGTTTGTTAAATTATTAACATTGTATTATGAAAGAAATAATTTTTAAAAAGACACCCACATGTATGGACTGACAAAATAGTACAGATTGTTTGTTTTTTTTTTAAATATGAAACTCACCAAAATACTAAAGAGATTTGTGCCATTGTCTCTCATCAAACAGAAATGAGTGCGGATGAGCGCTTTCTAAAATCTGCTGTTAAAAAACAGTCACATGATCATGAACCTCACATAAACACTGATTATTTTCCCCTGATTTTTGTTGCATACAATCTTTTAAAGTCCAAAACAAAAAAACATGTTTCATTGGCCCATTACAGAGGCCTTTTAAGCACCAGTGATTGTGTGTTGGAATCAGCGATCGTGTTTGCTTTGGCCCTCTGAGATGCAAGTGCTCGACAGTGCAGAAAAACATTCAGGGGATGACTGAAGGAGAACAAGATGAGGACGGTCAAAGCGATGTTCATCTGCAGGCAGACACATGGAGAGAAGATGACATTTTATTGCAAGAAAACCGTAACTCGAGACTTTGCTGTGAACCCTTTAGACGACCAATCCAATGTTTCAAGCACTCACTAAAAAAGGATCTCCATCCAGAAACTCTTCCACCACAGCAAAGCAGGCATATTGCAGTAAAGAAAACACCGCAGAGAGAGCGAAGATGAGGCCGTACAACTTCCCAAAATGACACTGTGGGAAACTACGCACACATAGATAAAGAACATCAAGAGAAGGAAGTTAACACCTCTACATTAGAACTTTCTTTTATTTGTTACACTGTACAAGTATCTGGATAGTGGTTGTTGGTATGCTTCTGGATTTGAAATAAAATAATTTGGATGGTATAGCCATTAGGTCATAATAAAACAAATCTATGTTTGATATTCATGCAAATGTTTTTTGACTAATTTTATTAATATAGGCCTACCCTATTTTGCCCAAACATTTTTTAACGACAAAATTACAGCAACCGTCACTCCTTGATAATATTCTGACAGTATAACAAATGTTAGCATCTAAAATATAACTTGTTAGTTAGCATAAATAGTAAATACCTTGCTAATGTAGATTTTTTTTTTTTACCTTCAACCACTGTGTTTTACCAGCAACACTCTATTTTCATTACAACTCGTCATTGTCGCTCAATTAATTTTTAACTCAATGTTCATATATTGTCAGTTAGCTGACCTTTTTTGGAAATGTTTCTTGTTGACATTTGTTCTTTTGAATGTTTATTGATTTAACATGACAAGTTCAACATTTGGAACTGATTAACATGAGCAATCGATGTTGATTTGTAAGATATTAAGTCATCTGGTCATACCCCAGTCATTGTACTTGCTAGTATTACTAATTAATTATTTACTTATTTATTTACTTATTTGTATTTGTAGAGCATCTTCCCTGTTTTTCAAACATGATCCAGATTTATACTCACTTCTCATCTGTGATGTTTCTTTTCTCTCGGTTGTTTTTCAGCTATTTACTATGGCATTTTTCTGCAAGTTCACTCACGCCATTGCTACGAAAGCCGCCATTCCGCCGTAGACGAAGCTGTAAGTGATGGTTAGAGCGATGAAAGTGAAGTACTGAAGTGGCAGCATGGGGATGGAAGCGCAAATTGAGAACACCAATGACAGCAGTGATGTTAGGAAGAAGGAGAAAACTGCGGAATTCAGGTCTGCTTCTTGTTCACTCATTCCTGAAACACACACGGAAGAAAAATGTGTCATTGATCACACTATGGAATATTGATGGATGCAATTGATGTATTCCCACTTATTCTTTCGTTCTTTCATTTATTATCTACGCACAATCGCAGTACAGTATAGCATGAAAAATATACGTACGCCACAATTCAATCGTCAGTAATACATTCATCAATAGTTCATTTATGTGACATGAATGTATAAGATATCGATATGGGTGAAACATCGTAAAAAAAGTGTATTTTAATTTTATCGGTGTACGTACATCCTCAATCTCCAATATTAGCAGTCCATCACAGACTCCAGATAGAGTATAATTTGTTTTTATTGACTTAATTAGGAATATTTAATAGGGTCTATTAATTTATTTTGTAATATGTGTATCCAAGTGCCAATGGCCATGCCTGAGGTCAAATTCATGTATATGGCTTCTTGGGGATTTTTGCATGTGTGTTACTGTATTTATTACCTGCCACTGGGGGTTTGCGTTTATGTCTGTCTAGAATTAAGCCATTAATGGGAGCAACCAGAAATCCGCACATCTGAGTGAAAGCAAAGGCGTTGATGTACTGGCTCACTACCAACATAAAAAAACAGAGTTGAGGCATACATGTAATTATGTCACATTTATATTGGCATTTACATGTAATAATGTTACATTTATATTCGCATTAGTCACATACGAATAGACAAATGAATATTTTATGAATGCTATACAACTCTCTGTGTGGTCGTTTAGTTGTGAGATTGTGTGTGCATGTTTACATACCAACTGATGCATTTCCATCAGCCAGATGCTCCAGCATTGGGTTGAGGGTGCCAATAAACAAATAATGTCTCAGTTGGATCACTGACAACCAAAGGACAACCAGAAAGAAGAATTTGGACAGAACGCATTCGCGGAAGGTTTTCTCTGAGAAACACAAAACACAGAGAGATTTTTAAAAACATGATTTATTCGAAGATCCTCTTTTAATAAATAATAGTTGCACTCACCAGGTTTTTCCGGCACTTCCTCATTAGGTGGCTTCTCATTTTCTGGCATTTGAAAGTCAGTCTGCACACTTTTGTTGGACTTATTACTGAAGGATATCCTGAAGTGAGAGAGTACCACCAGAGAAACCAGTGGGCCCACATTACACTAAAAGTAACAGTGGGTTTATTTGTATTTGTATTTTAGGAAATAGATAGCTAAGAGGGCTTTCCTGAATATTTAATTTCACATCAAATCAGTGTCTTAGTCTTTTTAAATGCTCTTTTGTCCCCACTCTAATGAATAGTGTTTCTGATTCATACCCGTACTTGTAGTGGCGCGGCAGCGGGTATGGGATTGAGGTTCTGGGAAAAAGGAAGACCGTCCTGATCGTGTGATGGAAGCTGCCGGCGGCCAAGAACAGGAAACTGGCTTTGAGAGGGATGCCGGACTCGTATGCCAACTTTAAGTACGAATAGAAGATCATCATTAATAGATAAATCCTGCCATTTGGCAAATGCTAACAGCCTTGTCCCCCAACTGAGACGCACTTTAATGAGGACGAAGACACCCGAGGAAGAGTCGAAGGCCCCGTTGTAGAACGTGATGATGGTGGAACGATGAGCACCGAACAGATTTGCCACCTTTCAGGAGGATCAGTTTAATACGTGAGTGTAGGGCTGCATGATTATGGCCAAAATAACAATCGTAATCTTTTTGGTCAGTATTGAAATCAAAAATATTCATCACGATTCGTCATCATGTTTGGTCAAACATGTCCATTTATTGCCCTTTTTTTTCATTTTTTTTTTTTTTTTACAAGAAGCAGTTAATAAACAAGGCTTTAAGTCTTAATAGTTACAAATAATAATAATGAACTGAAATAAATAAAGTAAGTAATAATTAAAGGAAATTCACCCCTAAGACAAGGCAAAAACTTGGCACACAGGGCAACACGGCTAACATAGCTGTTGATTGCAAACCTATGAAAAAATAAGCATACTTAGAACCAAACATATTATTTATTTTTAAGCAAATTTTAATCAATTTGCAGTCAAAATATAATTTTCTGTCATTTCAAACTGAATTTGTCAGATTTTTCAAAATGGGTCTTAATTGACAGCTATCACTGTATATATTAGGAATCAGGTGAGAAACTGAATGCCATTTCACACTGGTAAATAATTTACTGTAGTCGGGTGAGAAAAGATGAGGTTTTGTCATGCAAACATGTAGGAAACAAAGCCCCCTGGTGGTAGGATGACAAAGTGCTTGATTTGACTTGTAATCAAAAAAAGTGCTTGACTTTTTAAATGTTAATATCACCAAGGATGAGCTTAATTCATCGTGGCAGCCGGTACCGTGATCGCGAATAAAATTCGATCAGTTGTGTAGCCCGACGTGTCATATTTCATTGGGCGTTGGAGCAGCCTTCTCTTAAGACACACATGCATGAACACTTTCCACGCTCAAAACCCAGTTTGAAGTGCTCGAAATTCTTAATTGTGAGCCAAGATTAGGGTGGGCAAAGTGCAGGGGCTAAGCTAGAAATTTTACAGGGGATTGGACAGGGTGACACAATGTCTCACTAGTCAATGGCACAGGATTTGGACACACTTATGCATGTTTGTGTAGCTGTAGCTGAGAAGTCTTTATAATAACATGCGCAGTCAGAGTTTCATGAAATAAAATTCACACAAAACAATCACGGTTAATCTTTTGCCTCTCAATAAATGTCAACACCAGAACCGAATATTTGAACAGCTTTTTCTTTTTTTATCGGCTTGTTGCATTACATTTTCCCACAACAGCTTTTTTCATCCAAGACTATTTTCTGCATCCTCTTCTCTAACTCTCAATTGCCCTCAAGTCACACACAGAGATTTGCAGATTAATCTGTGGAAAATACAGTTTGTCCATTACAAGCGATGTTCTACCAGTCCACTGATAACATTGCAATCACCTGATAAGTTAAGGTATTTTTGAAAAATGTTGGCCTTTAAATGCACACCCTGTCGGTAAAATACCACCAATATCACCAAGATCATCAGTGTTTGGTAAACAGCTAAATGAGTCACTAGAAGAGGAAAAACAATTCAATAAATATCCCTATTGCATACTACTTACCTGCATGTTGCTGAGGAGCAGCATCATGCCACCAACAGCTATGAACGAGAGCGCTGGGTATAGCAGCATGGACAGAGCTGATGAAAAAAAAACAAAAATAAAGAAGGACATGAAGCGTCCTGCATGAGTCAATTAGATTTCTATGATTGAACTGATTTTGGTCACCACCAAAATATATGGTAATCTTCAAACATTGAAAAATATTCATCATTAAAAACAACATGTAACGAATGATAAATCGAGCAAATTTCTTATTTGAAAAGTATGTTTCAAACAGGTTGCCCAGCACATTAATCATTTGGTAACCCCTGGTCTAGAAAAAAAACATATATCAATATTTACCTGGAGTTGCAAAGGCCAACATCAAGATACCCGAAGTGTGAAGAGCTCTAGTGCACCAAAACAAAAGTCATTATCTATGTCATGATGGGGATTTAATGGAAATAATCTTTCACCTTGATGCAATGTAGATGGACGAGTTAGAACTTGAAAACAAAACATTTTTTGATGTAGATTTACAGCTATATCGTCATAAAATGTAAGTTAAACATTTAATGTCATTTTAATTCACTCTGTGTCATTAATGGCTTGTCACATCATTTGCTGGCAGCGAATAAGTTAAGTATTCTGTCAGCACTCACAATCCAAAGAGTCGCGCCACCAAAGTGCCAAAGCGGTCAAAGATGGCACCATTTAAAAAGGTCAGAAAATTATTCACGAAGGATGCAATGGTGAAGACCAGAGAGAACTGTTCATCTTGCGCCCTGCAATCTGACACATACAAAAAAACCCCACACAAAACAATAAATAATGTGTAACATCCAGAAAAATACTTTTTTTTGTGGAAACAACTCAAATCTTATAATGACTTCTCGTGATGAGGAATTGACACTAAAACAAATTTGCACAAATGTGGGCCATTCTGGAATAACAGTTTTACATATTGTCAGCATAGATGTAGAAAAATGTAAATGCGTAAAAGACACTTGTGTCTTTAAATTTCTGACCTCAAGTGCACGGTTTCCAATGAGTGTTTTGACTAATGGTCAATGCACTGGTCAACTGGTCAATGCGCTCCTGAGTCAAGTTTTATTGCTTGGTTCCAGTGTTGTGCCTGTATAATAAAATTCAAATTTCCTGCTCTTGCAACTTGAGTTGACAAGTAGCTGTTGTGATTTTGATTTGCTGAATAAACAATAAAATGTTTCCACATACCTTGTTGTTTGGTGCACTGAAAACATATTTTTATTGACCTTGAGATGTCCTACTTTGTGAGTGGTAATTGAACACATCAGCCAACTCAGTACACCAGGGGTGTCCAAAGTCGGTCCTCGAGGGCAACTATCCTACATGTTTTCCAGGTTTCTTTTGCTGACACACCTGATTCAAATGATCAGCTCATCAGCAAGCTCAGCAGAAGCCTGATAACGATCCTGATCATTTGAATCAGGTGTGTCAGGAAAAGAAACCTGGAAAACATGCAGGACAGCGGCCCTCGAGGACCGACTTTTGACACCCCTGCAATACACGCTTTCTTTTGCTTCTTCACGTAGCTATCGATCGTTATCGTTGAATGCAAGCAAGTTTTTTTTTTTTTTTTTTTTGTAAATCAAAATATACCCCGCCACGTGGAGAATTTGCTACTTGTTTCCACAGGTTGTTAAATCAGAGGGGACAAGAGCAAACTGACCTTGGATCTGCAAGCCATCACTGTTTGTGGTATTGACACAAAAGGAGCTAAAGAATCCCTGTGCCTTCAGGAGGAAGACAAGTGAGGCCCACCCGAAGATAATTCCTGCAAAGAACAGACACTCTACCATGCCTGTGAAGAAGATGAAGCCTTGGCGACATTTGACGCCCTTTGAACATAGCGACGTTGTTCTAGCTTCTTACAACACACCTGGCGAGAAAGAAGTGATGCACAATGAGAGGTGAGGATTTTACAAATTTATGCAGGTCTTTTGTTGGTTGGAAAAAGGGTACCTGGCCGATGGAATGCCCACTTCTGATGGTGAGTGACAAATACAATGACTGGCAACTGCCCCAACGCTGCTTAGTTTGTCTTGTTCTTGACAGTTTATGGTCAGTCTTCTGTAAAGCATCACAAGTGACGGACTGCCTATTTCTGCTTATTATTTTCTCTGTCTCGGCTTAATTTTTTTTTGATTAGTATAATGTTAATTCTTCTTATTGTCCACGTCAAAATTAGGCCTTTGAGCAATGGAAACGACCGAAATTTAATTGAATTTGATGACTTTCCTATATTATTCAGTGCAAACAAATGAAATAATCATAATCTTTTGTACAAGGATTTTTCAATTAGTCTTGGAAAATAGTTGTAATTGACCACTTTTTGCTAAATTAAGGAAATCGTGGCAATGTACAGTAGTAAATAGTGAAACTATGAGAAGAGAGACAATAGTAAAGGTTTTTAGAGAGCTTAAAACATTTGAAAGAACTGGCTGTGTTTCAAGCACATGTGTACATAGTCCTGTAGAAACTTGCGCACGGTGTCATGGAGGGGATCTTGAAAATGTGAAAGAGCCTGACATTGATCATATATGCTAAACATAAGGAACAGAACACCGATTTTCTGTATCCGCTTATCCTCACAAGGTTTGTAATCTTGCTGGTGCCTATCCCAGCGGACTTTTGGGAAGTAGGCGGGGGGACACCCAGAACTGGTTGGCAGCCAATTGCAGGGCACACAGAAACAAACACACATTCATGCACCCAATCACACCTAAGAATAATTTAGTACTGTATGTCCAATACGCCTGCCATGCATGTTTTTGAGTGTGGGAGGAAGCCGCAGTGCCTGGAGAAAACCCACGCAGGCTCAGGGAAAACATGCAAACTCCACACAGAAAGGCTGGAGTCAGCTGGAATTGAACTTAACTGTGAGGCGGATGTTCTAACCACTGCACTACAGAACTACCCAGAACAGAACATCTGCAACTGCAAATACTTCCCTTGTTTTACGAAACACAGATTAAGGGTTCAGTATCTATTGATTTAACATTAGCAGGACTATTAATACATTTTGAAGTACAGCAGTCTATAGTTTCCCAAAAACATTTAAGACAATAATCTTTGCCCAGATCAAACTTGACATCCAATTTCTGCATGCAAATATGAACAGTGTGTTAAGTTGCCACATCTCCCCAAAACAAAGTGATACTGACCTTGCAATTCTTCAGCAGAGGTCCTCAGCTGGTCTCCCAAATCCTAGCGCCATGTCACTGCCTCACACTCTTGCTTATAAAGAACAACTCCTCATTGCCATTGGCTGTGTAACGTCATGTGCTGTAGTTGTTTTTTTTGTCATGTGGCATTCTCAAGATCTAAAGCAGTTTGAGCTCTTATCAGATATGCATATAAACAGTGTCGTGCAAAAAATATTCAACCTTTTTTTCTCATTTCCAATTTTCAATTATTTAAATGAAACAAGATCGACATCAGACAATAATAATCCCAAGTCAACAAAGAGCTGTTTTAAATGCTGGGTTTCATCCCGGCACGTCGGCTTCCCCCCACATTCCAATGTATGGATGGTATATTGGATTCTCTAAATTGTACTTTGGTGTGATTAACCTTGTTGTGAAGTGGTACCAAAACCTCCCTTTCTACACATGCATTCATCCTGTAGTGCTTCTCAATTATTTTTTTGCTAAGTCTCACTAGGAAAGAGAAAACCTTTCACGTGCACAGTCTCAAAGATTACTATCTCTAAAAGTTGTAAGTATACTTAAAACTGTAAGTTAAATAAATCACAGGTTAAAATACAGGTTAGTCTAAAACAGACAAAAAAACAAGTGCATCAAAGTGCTTGAAATACAAAAAATATACCAATATTATGTTGTGAATCCAATCCTCAGTTTATTGCAATTACACTTCACGTAGCATAACAAAGCTTTTTTTTTTTTTTTCCATCTCCCCTCACTTGTATTTGTCATCAGTTCACTTGAGTGATTGTGTTTGCTTTGGCTCGCTGGGATGCTAGTGCCCGACAGTGCAGAAGCACATTCACGGGATGGCTGAAGGAAAACAGGATAAGCACGGTCAGAGCAATATTCACCTGCAGACAAATGAAGGGAGGGAGATTAATTAGTACATGGATACAGACACAAGTGTTGGCACCTGTCCTTGCAATGAAGCAAACTGCAAAACTTTGGTACCGGAAGTACTTTGGGTCAGACACTCACATATAAAGGATCTCCATCAAGCAATTCTTCCACCACAGCAAAGCAGGCATACTGCAGTAAAGAAAACACTGCAGAGAGAGCGAAGATGAGGCCAAACATCTTCCCAAAATGACACGGTGGAAAACTAAACAGTTATCAAAAAAGACATAGACATAGACAAAGGTAGATGAGTCAATACTGCACTAGTAAAAGAGTAACTTTGTTTTTTCACATGATATGGTAGAAATTAAGATTAAAAACATTTTGCCGCCACACCCTGTTGATCAAATGTGAAGCAAGTTGTTATTTTTTTCTTTAACACAAAAGCATTTTGTCACTTCACAATTAACACCAACACCTGAGGGAGTGGGGCACTATACACAAGTGTGTGTTATTCACAATATTTTATGGAAAAAGGACTCACGCCATTGAAACAAAAGCAGCCATTCCACCATACAGGAAGCTGTAATTGACCGTTTGGATGACAAAAGTGAAGTACTGAAGTGGGAGAACAGGGATGGAAGCGCAAATTGAGAACACTAAGGCCTGCACTGACGTCAGGAAGAAAGAGAGAACTGCCGAATTCAGGTCTGCTTCCTCTTCACTCATTCCTATCAACGGACACAGAAGATAACACACTTGATTTATCACACGATACAAAACTGGGCCATATTTTTCATGCTTAAAAGCTGAAGTTATTTTAGTCTGTCTAAAAAAGCATGAGCCTTTCTTTAGCTCGCTTTGGATACAGTATGTATGTATGTACACAATGTGTAAACACACACATGCACACAATTACCTGCAACTGGGGCTTTGCGTTTGTGTCGGTCTAGAATGAAACCATTAATTGGTGCAACCAGCAACCCACACATCTGAGTGAAGGCAAAGGCGTTGATGTACTGGCTCACTGCCAACACACAGGAAAAGGTGAGGCCTACATGATTTAATTGGTCTCATATACGTACTGGATTAGCAATAGAGTATATTTCACTGTTAGCATGCATAGTGTGATATCAGAAACTGAAGCAGTGGGGTGTGTGTACATACCAACTGACGCATCCCCATCAGTCAGACGTTCCAGCGTTGGGTTGAGGGTGCCAATGAACAGATAATGTCTTAGTTGGATCACAGACAACCAGAGGAGGACAAAGAAGAAGAATTTGGATAGAACACATTCCCGGAAGCTTTTCTCTGAGAAAGACAATAGAGATGAGATTTCAAGATATGATTTATTTTAGGCCTGAGCACAAACAATTTAGAATTGCACACACCATTTGTTTCCTGTACTTTCTCTGGAGTTGGCTTCTCATGTATTGTTGTCTGAAAGACAGTCTGTACAGTTTTATCAGATTTTCTTGAGCTTCTGCATGTTATCCTGAGATCAGAGAGGAGTATCAGAGAAAGGTTTGGGCCTATTATGACCGTAAGTGACTTCTTTTGTCGGTTTCAATCTTGCAACTTGTCCTCAAACGTTACATTTATACAGTGTAGCAATGCTGACTAATGAGGACCGACCTATGTCAGTCATATATCAGCTTGGCCGTCTTGGATCCTCAATCAAAATCGGAACCCTTATTCCCCAGAGAATCGAAACAATTTTGACTGTCATATAAAGTAAAGTAGCTTACATAAAGATTAAAATGATCTTTTATACAGTTTTTACGTATTTTTTAAAAACAGAACAAAAACATAACTGTACAACTGGTGTCTGATCAATGAATGAATCGCTGCATTTTTATTCAAGGTATTCATGCAGTTCTTTTCATGATGCTGATGGACATTCACGATGGATATCAACTTCACACAGAAGGAAATAGCCACAGAAGTTAATGTGTCACAGAGTGTCATTAGCAGCAGAGGTGGCACATGCTGCAGTTTGGATTTTGGACTCAATTAACCAAAAGAGGATGCCATAAATTAAAATGTAATGCTCATTCATTGTCAACAGAGGGTGTCTCCACTACTGTGTACATTATTTTTTTCATTCTTTTATCTCATGAAGTTCAGTGTGCCATTAAAAATGTCTTTCAGAAACTAAAAATATAACAGTCTAAGACTCCCGTCTAGCTACCTGTATTTATAAAACATGTAGTGTGGTGGAAAATAAAACAAACAAAAATTTGCAAGTGGGAATTCTAGAATGAAAACTTTTTATGCAAATCGCATCATTCAATTTAGATAACAATTAATTGGAAAAAAAATACTTGACACTACAAAAAGTATTATTTTACACGCGAGGTTTCATTCCATTTTTCATTGAACAGTGAAATAGTTGAAAAGATAGAAAAAGAGAAATAATGTCAAGCACTTAGGTTTCCGTATACGGTATGTCTACATTTTGACATTTTTACTTCCACCTTTAGCCATTCATGTCTTCTGATGAGCGAGGTGTCAGATTCATACCCATACTTGTAGTTTTCAGGCAGCGGATATGGGATTGAGGTCCTGGGAAACAAGAAGATTGTCCTGAGCACGTGATGTATGCTGCCAGCAGCCAGGAAGAGGAAACTGGCCCTGAGGGGGATGCCAGCCTCGTACACCAACTGTAGCAACAAAGTGAAGATCGTCAGGGACGATAAGTATTGTAAATCAACAATTGATTAACCGTATCTTCCCCACTTAGACGCACCTTAACGATGAGGAAAACGCCTGAGGAAGTATCGAATGCTCCGTTGTAAATTGTGATGATGGTGGAACGATGACCGCCAAACAAATTTGCCACCTTCAAGAGGAAATAATATGTGGATGAGTGTCACACGTTTTCAAACAAATTATTAAGATGAATGCTAATGTGTTTAACAAACAAAACTATCTTGAAGTGTTCAAAAGTTTCACGAGTGACTCAAGGTTGGGGTGAGTAAAATACAAAAAATGGCCCAGCATGCCGGACCAGAATTTAGTCTATTTAGTCTATTATAATTTAGTCTAAGCAAGGTTCGTGTGGTCGGAGTAGTGCTGTGATAGGTTCTAAATACCCCATTGCTCTGAAGAGGATAACCCGTATAAAAAAAAAATGAGAGTTTGATGGGTGCATAGTTAAAACAAACAAACAAAAATCATCACATCCAAAAATGTGAACATGGTTGTGTGTCAGTGTCACACCTGGAGGTTAAACCGATAAGAATGCTATCCGGATCTGATTCATGCGCTTGCACAGGCACATGCGTGCAAAGAAATAATCAAAACGCTGGTTAGCTTGGTAACGGCATGTTGGTACAGTATGTACTGTACAAACTTAATATTATAATACTTCATATTATGAAGATTTAATCAGTCATGGCATCCCATGACTGAAGAATTCCTTAGAAGAGCACATCATGTTCTCATAACTTAATTGCGGACTACCTACTGTACCTGCCTGCATGTTAGTAACAAGCAGCATCATTCCACCCACAGCTATGAGTGAGAGCGCTGGGTAAAGCAGTGGGGACAGAGCTGATGGAGACAAACAAAAATGTTATGCTAATTGGAGTTCCAGCTTTATTTTTGTACAACGTGGAAACCCATATGCCCCAATGACAACATTTTTACATGTAAACACTTGCAGAGATTTATACAAATAACGCTTCATATCTGTTTCCTACTTTGTACGCTAAGGGCATTGAATTGATCAAAAAATTATTAGAAAGTCCCCAAAATATTGTAGTTTGTGTAACATCATCTGTTTTATTTTTTTGCTCATCTGCAATAAAATTATGTCACTGATAGCATCCGTATTTTGTTTTTTATTTTGTGCACTTTATCCCAGATTCCTGAAGCAACAAAATGATTAACAATGTAACGTAACCACCGCTCCGAGGAAAATGGAAAAACATAAAAACCTCATAAGGCTATTGCATAATTTTTTGGCTTAATGAGACGACTTCTACTTCCTTTTCATCCTTCAACAGCAAATGTGTGGTGTCAATTGAACATGCAGCCTTCATGAGGAGATGACAGTGACACTGGCACAAAATCAAAAATAGTTGTTTAATGGTCGTATGATAAATCTTTGCACTTGAAGCAGAAATAATTTTAAATTCAATTGAATTCAATGGTTTTGAAATGAAAATAGATTCTGAATAGAAAAGGGGACTCCAAAATCGGAATCGAATCGTTCAATAGCCAAAGAGGTCCACCCCTAGTATTTTCCATTAGAAAAATCAGACAAACACAAAACAAAAAAGTCAGGTGTAGTATAAAATCGGGCTGTACAGATTACTCCAAGTAGCAATGGAATAGAGGCCAATTTTGGTATTGTATCGATACCAAAGAGTTAGTATCAATCCTTGACATTTGATAACTTATTTATTTTGATTCCTTATGGGTCCCTAACCTGATCCCTTTGGTGCATGTGCACTATTGCTCCATTCATTTGTCTTTTTAGCAATACTTTTTTGAAGCAGAGACTTATGATTATTACATATTTTTTAATTCCAGTTTCAGGTTTGTCTGAGTGAAGTCCTGCTTTAATAATTGCAGTGAACTGAGATTGAAGATAAGAATAAGCATAAAAGACATATTGTAAATATAGTCAAATTACTAACAATTACCTTACTAGCAAAAAGTTGAACATCAAACTATTGAACTACTGTTCTGTTATATAAATGGTGACAGATGGCTGCACTGGTTAATTTTACCTTATACCCTCTAACGAAAGTGTATTTAGTTATTCTGCCACTCACAGTCACTGGCATAGATAGATGCCAAACAAATATATATTTGTGAAGAAAATAAATAATCATGATCAAAACAATTTAGTGAAATGTTATAATTTTATGATCTATTAATTGCGCTGCACTGATTTGCCTCAGAACAAAAATAGAGAATCACTCCTTTGAACTGTCCAATTTTCAAGGTTATTAGCCTACCGCTATAAATATATAATGGCTTTGTTATGCTTTCATTCAATATTTATAGCACTTGTTGTGTCCTCGCCTTCTACTGCATAGTAGTATGCCAGCTGCCACTTGGTCAGCAGATTGCAGAGAAGCCATCTTACGTGTCTTGTGTGTGTGTGTTTATGTTTGCATGATGTTTATAGCCTATGCTGGGTCAAAAACATTCCCTTCCCAAAATTTGAGCTCAAAGACACCTCGCCCCTTCTGCGTCATATCTATATTAAGCCCTCCTGTGGTTGGGCTCACATTATCACCATCTCGCTCTAAAACTCAAATACAGTGATATCCAAGACAGAAGATCAGAAGACACTGCTTGGAGGACAAAGACAGATGGAGTTATGTGGGTTTTTTTCCAGATGCTTCATGTTTTCTGGTTGAAAAGTTCTCAGCACAATGACTTCAACTGATTCCTCAAGTCCATCTCCTTCCAGCTCAGATAACAAGACGCTTGATCGTTCGCCAGCCCCGGACTCTTTTCGGTATACATCCCACAGGAGAAAGCAGGGAGTGATCGGCAGCTTGTGCTACGTGTTTAGTGTGGCATGGCGCCATCTGAGGCCCTTCATCCCTTTCTTCCTCATTTGCTCTCTGGTAGTGGCTCTTGTCTACCTGATGCAGGCCATCATTTACGGGGGCCCGTTCAAAGATCCTCTCTTCTTTGTCAAGTTCAACCAGCGCTGGCCCAGGCCCACACCAAACCAACTGGACACTCGTTCTCCTAATTAGGACGTTCCTGCTGGCAGCATCTCCTCACAGTAGACTTGTGTGTACGGATTGTGGAATGGATGTCAACAGGTTCTCAGCGAGAAAGACTAAACCATTCTGGGGTGTATAGGATTACTTTTTATTTTTTTTAAATCATTGTTGACACCTTCCTATGTGGACGACAAAGATATGTTTTATTTCGTCCTTTTGAAATTGGTTGTCCTTGTTAAGAGACAGATCATTTATTAGATTGGCACATGTGAGTTGTTCATAGTCATACATAAAACCACTTCTGTGAGCATTCCATAATTTTCCAGCCTTTTGTTGACTTCTGTTGCATAGTGTTAATGTTCATATTGTTGCTCTTTAACAGAAATAAGTTTTGTTTTTCATAAACAAAGCAAATTCACACAATCAGGAGGTAGACTTTATGCATTTTCATTTGATAGTGATACTATTATCCCTGGAAATAATTCAATTGAATATTGCTTTTATTTCCTAACGAGCACAACTTTCCTTTATTTTGTGTACTTTCTATTTGGTGACTTGTTTCGCACGAAAAAAAGCTTTGTATATATAATTTGCATTTGACATCATTTGCGGTTATGGACCATTTCTGCTGATATACTCTGCTTGTGCTGAATAATGGACACCTGTCACAAATGCCTTGAGACGAAACGTTTGAACGCGAGATGGAGCCGTCTTGTTTTCAGTGACGACTATTTCAGCTTTGGCTATTTTTGCTTGTATTCTGGGTTTGGAGTAGCGCACTCCCAGCCTGTTTACATTACTACCATCCAGTGGTCAAAATAAGTACTTCACACACACAAAAAAAAATGACCGTGAATGCCCATGAATGACGTCATCAAAATGAACAGGAAAAACTCAATGCAACACAAAAAGTACACTTCTGTTGTCACCCTACATCAACGATACCTTTAAAAACATTTAGTTTTAGTGATTTTAATAAACGTTGCTTTTCAGGCAGATTGGCGCGAACGGTGAGTGTCCTTACAACTTTTAAGTGTCACCCTCTGTGTATCATGGTAAGGGAATCTCATTAGAACATGTGAATTAGGTTTACACATTTAATGTTTTATTTTTATCAACTTTGAATTTGCTCAGTTCATAGCTGCTTAATAAATTGACGTGACATGTGACCCCCGCTTAATGTGACTGCCGCGAATTGCATGCTAATTTGTTAGCAACGATGCTTGTCACATTATTTTTCCCCTGAAGTAATTTCCTCATCGAATTTCCCAATTTTATGCTGCCGACCTTCAATCTGAAAACTTTGCCTAAGTTAAAGTACTACTATTAATTTTGTGGTTCGTAATGTGATGTATCTCTTGTATAACTTCGAAAACTATTAAAAGACATATTGCTCTTGCTAAAAAAAAATGTTCCTGACACTTGTAGTTATTACTTTGCTTTGCAGAAAAAAATCCAGAACCAATCTGTATAAATTATACAGAACCAACTAATCCGTTTTTCAATAAATTAAACATGCTTAAATACTATGACTTATTGTTCAAAACAACACAAATAATGTACAAAGCATATAATAACCATTTGGGAATATGACACTGGGGTATTCATTATTGGTAAAAATGAATACATACTTATAAAAACACAACCAATTTATGATCATGAAATAACGTTTTGTTAATATAATTATCTATTTTCCCTTGTTATAAAGTGCTCCAAGAGCAATGCTGAACGCACAAAAAATTGTGTAACATAGCATTGTTTGCATCCATTTATTTCCAGATATAATTCGCCTTTGAAATACAGTTGATGAGGAGATGTGGTGCTACAGAAAGCCAGGATTTGAAGCCCTCCTCGTGGCCGAGTTGCAGAGACAGCAACAGCACCGACAGTTCTGTGACACTCTGCTGCGGGCGGAAGGTACCGTAATTAATATCTATAAAATATAGTTGAAATTTTGTTCCTTTTTTTTTGTTTGTCTTACGCTCCCTAAAAATGATGTTGTTTTCATCCTATGTCTGTAAGTGACCCAGATACCAATCACTTAATTTGGCATGATATTTTTAATGAGTTACTGTACCAAAATTTAGAAGATGGATACTGATGAAGATATACAAATTGGTTTTTATCCAACTTGACATTGGTCATCCTTTGCAATCAAAGGACTTCTACTAAACTAAAGGATTGAGGCCATCTTAGCTAGGAAAGAACAGCAACTTATGAAATGGTTTCGTATTAACTGATCCCACCTTTGATAGCATCTATTGTTGTTCCAGGTGTTACTGTGCCAGCACACAGTTGTGTCCTTGCAGCCATTAGCCCGCAGCTGTCCACTGCACTCTCCTCCTCACCGGCGCCTCCTGCTGGACGAGAGCATTTAATGGAATTTGGGACTTTGGGCGCCAGGTCTCTGCTCCATGTAGTCAGACTGCTGTACTCGGGGGAGATGGTCGGAGTGGGGGAGAACGAGAAGCAGGAGGCTGTATCAGCAGCAGCCAAGTTGGGTATCCTGGGGCTGGTTGAGGTCACACGGAGTGACGGCAGGGGTACTGATGTGGGGGTACAGACTGACCCCGTGGATCTCAGTGAGGAGGCCACATGCTGGCGACAGGAGGTGAATGATGGCTGCACTTTCTTATGGAAGGAGACGCTGTCAAGCGACAGGAAGGATGTTCTGCCTGAGACTGAAGAGATTCAAGTGAGCGCCGCCCCCTCTTTTCAGTCTGTGCCTGTCTATGATACCATTGACATGGCTCAGTTTGAGATATTACAACAGGCCAATTACATTGTCCAACCAAAAGTTTCAACTCCCGTCGTTTGCTCAGTTGGTGAGGCGCAACATCTTCAAACTTCCTGTGTGGCTGAAAACCAGAGCACCTTGTGGATTGCTGACTCTCAGGGCTGTTTATTTAGCAGCCCTCAGGCACAACTTTTAGAGTCTGAAAGAGCAGAGGATGAGCAGTTTGAGCAATTTCGTGATGACATCCCAGGATTTATCAACCACTTTTTTAATACGAAATCCGGAGATGCGTTGCACAAAGAGCGAGCTAAGAAAAAGTCGCGAGGCGTAGGCAGGCCCAGGCAGCGTGTAGGAGCTGAGAGATCAGCCCGGATGCCACAAGCTCGCAGAGGGAGAGGTGGGTGGATGCAAACGGTGGACGTACAGGAAGTTGGCGTGAGCAAACAGCACAAGTCTCTCCTCCAGAGGTGCGGAATGGCGACATCTGTTAGAACGGGCCAGGGGGGAGGAACCACAGGCAAAAAGTTGCACCTGATGACTCGACACATTTTAGAGTTTCCCTGGAGCCCTCAAAAGAGACGACGGTGGCCCAAAGTATGGGACTTTTGCCAAAGTGGACAAAGTGACAGCTCGATGCGAGGACCGGACACTGTAAAGCATGGCAGGAAGAAAGGAGAACTGCAGCATACACAGGTGATGTAAAGCCATACACACGCAATAGACAAGTCAAGTTAATTTTCTTCATTACAATAATGTGATCTATGTGCCCCTTGTAGTCTAAACATTTTATTCTGAATATGGATTAAGTTGCAAAATCTCAGGAGACATCCATTTTGCCTCTTGCTGTCAACTGAAAATGACATCACAGTTGAGCCGGGTTCACTTAACTACCGATCCCATGACCAAACCCAAAAAACAGGTGAGCTGCTGAGTCATTCCCTGAGCCCTAGGCAACTGTGATTTCATTTACAGTTGACAGCAATCGGTAAATGGCTACCCCCTGAGATGTAGAAAAATGGATGGACTTAGCTCCTGAATTTATCATCCATCCATCCATTTTCTACAGCCGCTTATCCTCACAAGGGTTGCAGGCTTGCTGGTGCCTATCTCAGCTGGCTTCATTAACGCAATATTAAATGAAAATGCTGTTTTTAGACAGGCAGGAATACATAGTGCATATTATTGTAAAGAAGGTTTTTTATTTGAATTCCCCTTTAGATATTGACTCACAGGCCCTGGCGGTAGGCCGAGGGTGTTGAAATGTTTTCCTCTAAGGGCCCCATACAGAAAAATTATAGAATGCAAGGGCTAATTTGAATCTTTTTAACTTTTTTTTCTTCTAGCAGACCAAAATTTCTGAATCAAGTATTTGTCGATTATTTAAATAATAATTTGTTTTAACTGTTAGCTGAACAGCTTTCTATAAGACAAATAGCCAAGGGTTTTCCAGCATTTTGGGGACTTCAGTGACTCCATAATCCAGTAAAAAGTACAACATCTCTTCCCCACAGTGAAAGGCAACCAAATTCCATCTCTAAATTAAGAAAGTCCAAATAAGAGCATACTGCTGTAAGCTGCCCAGTTTTTTGTAAACCAGTTACTTGGGACTCATTCATGTTTTCATGATTTGGACCTTGACACAGTGCCCAAATGGAGGAAACACAATTTTTTCTTGTAAAAAATTATTATTCACTACAGTGTTATGAAGAGAAATGTTTAGTTTTAAGTAATTCATTTATATATATATTCATGAATATTATATATATATATATATATATATATATATATATATATATATATATATATATATATATATATATATATATATATATATATATATATTCATATTAATAAAAGATCTATAAAGTATATTAAGCAAATTTAAAGGTAATTTTTAGTATATGTTGGGGGCTGTTTAAAAATAAATGGTGGGCCACAAGTATCAGTATAATTTGGACATTTGGCAATTGGCACATCTGCATGATATGTATACTACACTCACAGAAACCTTGTGTAAGAAAAGTAGGGTGAACCTAAAATGCTTCACAAATGAGCACTATTGACCTTTCTAACCTTGAATGCAAATGTTTAATGTTCAATGGATGAATAATAAAAAAATTAAAAAACAGCTATTTTACTAACCTTCTTCTGCCAGGTATCACATACTGCCACACGTTCTGCTCCTCCGCCTCTTGTAAACCCACCAGAGCACTTTGATCATCACTTTGAGGAAGCAATGAAAGACACGGGGGTTAAAATGAGCAGCAGCACGCCACACTCCCAGCTGCCTCCATCATCAGCCCGCATTTGCAGACGCACCATCACCTCCTGCAGTGGTGACGCTGGCCATCCTGCTGGCTCGTGTATTCTCAGCACGGAGTGTGTCGCTGTAGCACGAGTCAATGATGAGCTGGCCCATGAGGAGCAGCAGGGCGAGGTAGATCTGATGACTATTTTGGATGACTACCTGCAATCCTTGGAGCAACACAGTGTTAGCAGGGAGACACAAGAGGAGCAAGATAGCAGTCGCTTTCCATGCCCACAGCCTACACAAGAGGAAACAGCACCCTCACACTCCAACGCGCAAAGAGCAAGTTCTCATAACGCCGCTCAGAAAGTTAAACCTGCAAGAAGGCATGGAAGAAAGAGAAAACGTCCCGTGCAAGCAAAGAAGTGGATCCATGAGTCAGTGAATGACATAATAACAAAAATAGATGACGGTCGAGGAAACGAGGGCCTCCGGTTTCTGCCTGTAGTTAAACTAAACAGGCAGATCGCTCTGCACCCAATCAGCTCTCAGGCTGTCAAGGTGACGCGCACACACACACACACACGCACACACCACATACACTTTGGACCAATTAAGAGAAAGTTGGCAATTTCTTGTACCACCCCAATTTCTTGTACCAATTCATATTAGGGTTAGGGTTGTACTTTCACAACCCTAACCCTAATATGAATTTGCCACAGCAACTTTGTTGGAACTCACTGGTCACGGCAACTCATTAGTTCATGTTTGCAAATGTCGATACATCTGTCCACAGCTGATTTCATGGACCATTCGATTTGACGTTTTATCTCTCATCAAATTTTTTCAATTGTCGCTGGACTTGTGATATTTGAGATGTATCCCAATTTAATAATAAAAAAAAAAAACATTTGGCCTTCTGCGAACCAAAAAATAAAAAAATAAATGGCTAATAATATGTAGCTAGAGTGAGTATATTTTTAGGGACATGCTGTGTATGTATATATATATATATATATATATATATATATATATATATATATATATATATATATATATATATATATATATATATATATATATATATATATATATATATATATATATATATATATATATATATATATATATATATATATATATATATATATATATATATATATATATATTCATGAGAAAAAAAAGTTTATTAATCAAAGTGTGGTTCCTCCCCAGAATCCTGTGCAGTCAAAGACCAGCTCATCTAGAATGCATCAACCTATTATCAGAAAATCGTATCCTATCAGGAGTAGATTCAAGGTAAAGATAATTGTTTCCAAACAAACTGATTTTAGGTTGTGTATAAATGAGTGACATCCAGGTCAATTCTTTGCATTGCTCAGATAACCATTGCTTGTAAAACATAAGATTTGCTTTGTTTTGAATGACAGGTCAGCGGAAGAAGTCAATGTAGAGAAAAATTAATACAGGTTTTATGTTCAAAAGGGTTATGAAGTACAAATGTGGTCTAGTCCAACCCTCTTGCTTTCTGTAAATAAAAAAGAATGTATCATATTATACAATAGAAATACAAGTGAATTATTCATATGGTATATAGCCCAAATAAAGAAATAAAAGAAACATCTGCCATTAATGAAAAATGAATGAAGGGTGAAAGAATTTGTGCAATTTCTCAAGTTTAGAATGGCTTATAATTGATTTATATATCTTTGTGGAAGACACGGCCTCCTTGTGAAAAAGGTGGCGACACACTTGAAGAGGTTCAAAAGAGATGTGAAAGAAATGCAATGGAGAAGTCAACGAGAAGGGCAATAAAGCGACAAGCCCAGCCAGAAGAAAAACCTATCGACGGTAAAGCCAAGAGGACATGCTTGGAGCAAAATCTTCCACTTCATGTGAAGTCATCTGATGAGCCCCACACAGGAGATCACGCATGCAAAGGAAAGACAGGAATGGCCGAGCACAACAAAGAGCTTGACCACAGGAACACAGGTGCTCCCTCGGACTGCAGGAAATGAAATATGTATAACAACTCTTTGTTTCACCACCTTTATTCTCAATAACAGAGGTCAGTTTGGGAACAGGAAGTGAAGAAGAGGACATTGATGTGATTGGGGCACTGGGATCCATCCCCGATCCGGTCACCATCATCTGGTCTACAGAGAGTGAGGAGGAGACATATGAGGAAATTGACATCATAGGAGGGGTGGACTCGCCAGTGGCCTTGGCTGTGAACAGTGCTGTGGACAGGTAGTATCATGCTAAGGTACCCCCACGCTAGTTTAGTTTGTGCTGGTTCTCCAATTTTGCACTCCTCCATGTTGGAGCTGTATTAGTGACACTGATTAAGTTAAATCAGGATGCAAGAGGATCCCATTTTATCATGTTCTTTATCATCCATTATAGCACGCAGTAAGTCACTTGGACTGTCACAGTAAATTACTTGAACACTTTTTGTTAATTTATCTGCTCTTCAGTTAACCATCTGGAACATTACTGCAACGTTCATTCTTTTGTCTCATACAAAGAAAGGTTGAGTAGAAGGCAAAAGTTTCAACTGTTTTGAAATGGTTATTTGTTGTATATTCATATATGACTCCATTTATTCCACAATCACTTTGCTTAAAATAAAAGTTATTTTTGATTCTTTGCACTTGATTTTGTACTCGCAAGCCGCTTACCATATGGTGAATCAATAGCTTTCATTTTTTGAAAACACTTGCCAAGTGTATCAAAATGGCGTGTGCTGCTTGGCTGCAACCAGTAGAAGCGCTGTTGGTTTCAAATGGATTGAAATGGATTCTTGTTTTTTCAAACACCACCCTACAAGATACTTTGCTCTCAAAAGGTTATATCATGATCATAAATTGGTTGTGTTTTTATAAATATGTATTCATTTTTACCTATAATAAGTACCTCAGTGTCATATTCCAAAATGTATACGAAACACACTTCCTATTCTGCAGTGTTAGCCTACTACAACTTTGCTATTCTGCAGTGTTAGCCTACTACAACTTTGCAAAACATTAAATTATTTCACTTATGAATAGCCTGAAGTATAAAAATGTTACAATACTACATATCCTATTGATTGATTGATTTACTGAAAATATAAACACATTACAAAAGGGAATGAATAAATAAAATAAAAACAAAAACAGGAAAAAAAAGGAAGCATCGGGGGGGGTTCTTTTCCAAAATTAATTGAGGAGCATTGTGACTAGGTTATCTAGTTTATCATGTAGTGTTTCAGGAAAAAAATAAAATAAATAAAAAACAGAAATAGGCACAACTTTTTTCAGTTCCAAAATTTCAATGCATGATCCTATATTTTTGTAATACGTACTGTCTTTTTAAACCTCTCTTTAAACACAATAATGGTTCACATTTTAGCTCGATTCAACAATTATTTTCTAGATTAACAGCTTTTACAAAGACGCACATGCATTTGAGGTGAAAATGACTTTATTCTATCAACCTGTGAATTGACCTCCACACAAAAGGAGCACCTTTGAACTGCACCGCAACGTGGACGTTCTTCTCGAAGTGGCCTTCAATTGCAGCTCAGTGTGTGCCCTTGTGAGTAGGGCCCTCTAACCAGATAAAAAGACACCTTAACCCAGGTGTCATCTACGTTGGCATGGGTGTGTATGTATGTGTGGACTATGAGTTCCCTGTGCTTTAGCAGTGCCATATTGTCTCTTATCACACTCATCTGTAAAACAGTATGGAGTGGGCCGCAGCTCCACCCAACAAGAATGAAGAGGAGACAGAAGGAGATCATAGATAAGAAAGAGCAGCTGTGTCACTTTTGCTCTCCTCCTCTCAGTGCTGGATGCGCCGGATGGACTGGATCTGGGGAGTTTGGCAGTGGGAGCCCCAGGTTTTGCAGTGCTGGTAGTCTCCACTGTGTCTCTCGCACTCCATGATGTACTGCTGGCCCCTGTATCCCGGGAACTGGTAGCACACAAAGCTGTAGGAAGAAAACAAAAATAGGACTTTGTTTTTAGCTGTGAAGTGCAATTTTGACATAGAGCAACTTTTGGATCACAATGAACTTAACAGTGATCACAGCAAACTCTTTTCTCCTAGCTATAGATAGTAGGTAGGTTGGTAGGTAGAAACACATTGAAATTGTTTGGCAGCATCCGTGTAATTTCACCATCTGCATACACTTACGCGCCACACTGCACATGCATGGATCCCACTTCAGGCGTCGGCCAGCCCATTGCCTGCAGAGAGGGGTAGTCATCACAGATCTCCACGCTGCGGCCCATGAAGTTCTCCTTCTCATAGATGACCATGCGGCTGCTCTGGTGAGACTGGAAGAAGGTAACCGGTCTTGAATGAGTATGACCTTTAAGGATTTTGATTCTGAGTGTGTTCTGTACTTACAGCGCAGTAGATGGGGCGCAAAGACATGAGGCGTTCAACGTGGTAAGAGAGGGAGCCGCTGTAGGAGTCCCAGTGGGGGTACTCTCCTCTCTCCAGGATCAACTGCTGACCTTGGAAGTCATGGTGCTCGAAACCGACCCAGCTTCACAAACAGATAAAGGAGACTTGACGTGAGTGTTCCATCAATGAAGGACGTAGTGGAACCTAACACACAGGACAACCATTCAAACGTGCTTTTAAAATTTTGATGATCTTTAACAGGTGCGTGCGAGAGGACGCTAAATGACTTAGACAAATCCCACTCACGTGAATGTTAATTTGAATAATCCCATAATGCATTTCATTATGTTCAATACCAGAGGTCGCCTTATTGGGTGTTCTATTATGTATAGAGACTACAGTGAATCCTATCGTGTGTAGGAATCCCGTGATTTTCTGTATTATATATTTACATATGTATACAAAAGTAACTAATGGGGACATCATAAAAGTAACATTAGTCTGATTATTTGACCGCATATTGTAACATTAGAAGTTACGTGAAAATGCACTCATTTAGAGCCGTTACTGCACATGAACCTTTAAGGGGGCCAAATGGCCCGTTTGTGTCTATATGTAGGAGACGCAATGGCGGTGTGACTTACGCGCCACTCTCCACCCTGATGGAGCGGATGTTATCGAGACCACAATCCTGGATATTGACACACTCAGAGGTGAACTCCAGGCACTTCCCTTGGAAATGCTCCTGCTCAAAGACTGTCACCTGTCAAGGAAAAATCAGATGAATGTGAATGCGAAATGTAAAAAAAACAAAAACAAAAAAATAATAATTTTAGTGTTACCTTGAAGAAGGGGGCCATGCCCATTCCTGAGGTGGCCAGGGGTTGCATCATTGGGGATCTTGTAGTTCTGAACATCTTTTACACCTGATGCATGGTGAAGATAAACATTTATGACAATACTTCTTAAACGATGAACAAAAAAAAGGTCAACATATAAAGTAATTTGTCCTTTATTTGTTTCATACAGTCGACACATTTTCCTTGCAGTTGGAACAGAAACATTGCTTACCTACTTTATTTTTGGAAGAGCTCTAGAGTGGAACGCACTTACCGCCTGCCTCGCGTAGAGTTTTGGAAGGACCTGGCGCTTCAGTTTTATATGGCCACGCAGGTCATGCTGGGTGGGGAGGTGGGTAAGGGGTGACATAGGGGTGTGGCACTCCTGCAGCTCTACGTTCCCGCGAGGCCGCGCAGCCCGCGCCCTAGGCCACCGGGGCCCGGCTGTGACCAGCTCAGCACATATCATAGTGAAGAGACAAAGGCAGTCGGGTATGTTCGGATCCCGGTCAGCAGTCCGGCGTGTATGCCGGCACAAAGGACCGTTGATAAGAGCGGCGAGCGAGTGGATTAACTGTGGAGCGTAGGGGTACCTCTAAAGGCCAGGAGGCAAAACATGACCATTCCAATGAAGTGAAATGTGTACAATATATATAATATCCATTCATTCATTTTCTATATAACCAGCTTATCTTGCTACCTTATTGGCTTTAAAATCGACCTCTCAAGTTTTCAGAAATGATGTTTTGATTATTTTGTTTTGATTCGTAACATTGGCAACTTGTCCTGGCTAATAGGTAGGTAAAATCTGACTCACCACAGTATATTGTAAAGATAGACGTTTGATTTTTTTCGGGGCCGATACCTTCAGCGATTATTTGTAGTCAAGGAGGCTGACAACCGCTATTTGGAGTCTATAACAATTTTCAGCCAAACGACACTGGTGTCAAAAAAAAAGGAAGTAACTTTTAAAGGAATACTTAACCTATTTAGCTATTTTCAGCATTAAAACGTTTCTATTCTATGTTCAATTAATTTTATTTTGGTAATTTTAATGCACAATTTAATATATTTAAAAACTCATATTTCCTCTTGCTGTCAACTACAAATGACATGACATTGGCCAACAATCAATCTTAGGCTGTCTTTATGGAATCTTTTTAAAATCAGTCATCCGATCGATTATTCCATTTATTCAGTCCTTTTTATTTTATTATTTCCTATTTTTATTTTTTTACGTTTTTTTAAGGTTGAACGTAAGTTGAAGCGAGTGGATAGAAATACTCAATTATTATTCAAGAATCCAGCGTTTTATTGTCATATGCATAGTAATACTACACAATAAAAGTCTTATTCTGTTCACTTCCCCGAGCAGAATACATTCCACAATTGAGCAAACAATAAAGTAGGCAATAAAAAAAAAAACATTATTGGAGCAATAAAGGCAATACCCATGAATTTTTTGACACCAACAAAATTCTTCCTGTTTTTTTTTTCCCTCTTCTTGATGAGCAGACCGGGCATGTTTCGCACTTGACCGCCCACTCTACTTGGAACGTCTAAAACTGTGCCATTATTGATTTTTTTTTCTCACTGGCAAATTAAGTTATTGGATAATACAGCCCTAGTGCTTTTTGGGAAATTCTTTCATTTATTTTGGGAAGCTGCATATGCTAATATCGTCTTAAATGAAAGCTTATTATGTTTCATAATTTATTCATGCAATGTGATTCACACTTTCAAACCTAAGTTCACTTCCACTTGGTACGTACATTTAACCAGTCCTGTCGGGTTTCTAAGTATTTCCCACTCTCCCGCACTGGCACCGCCCATTTCGTGTCCGTCCCCCTCTGATGATGTGTTCTTTTCTTTTGTGTAATGTTTCTGACCTCAGCAAGTTTGTTTCTCTCGCTTTAATCTCTCTCCTGTGGCCGCCAGCGTATAAAAGGGAGGGGTGCAGTCGGCCGCACACACTCTTGAGTGAGTCTCGGCGTAAGCATCAGGTAAGGCACACACACAGTAGAAATACACCCTCAGTGCTGGTATGTGGACAAGATGGATGACTGTCTTCTTTTGTGACCCAGCAATCATGTCCAGTGATAAATCCAAGTCCTCTTCCCAGACTGATGGGAAAGCCGCTCAGAGCAAAAAGTCAGAGTTTGGCCTGACTTCCTACAAGGTGAGGGAACAATTGCATGAAATCCTCCAACGGAAACTACAAAAATGAGTGTGTTGCCTATTCCTTTTGCAGATGTTGGTGTTTGACCAGGAGAACTTCCAGGGCCGCATGATCGAGATTAGCAGCGAAGTGATGAACATCTGCGAGCTGGGCATGGAACGCGTTCGCTCCCTTCGTGTCGAAAGCGGGCCGTAAGCGCATCCTCCGTTCTTTCCCTTCACTTTTGTCTTTACGGTGGTACTACATCATGTTGTTTGATTGGCAGCTTCGTGGGCTTTGAGCAGATAAACCTCTGTGGGGAGATGTACATCCTGGAGAAGGGTGAATATCCTCGCTGGGACTCCTGGAGCAACTGTCAGAAAAATGACTACCTGCTGTCCTTCAGGCCTGTTCGAATGGTAACAAAAAAAGAAAACAAATCTGTCACTCAACTTCTTAAGTTCCCTCCAATGCTGAATTTTCTTCATCTTTCCCAACAGGACCCTGATAAACACAAGATCTGCCTGCACGAGGTGGGTGAGTTCAAGGGTCGCAAGATGGAGATCATGGATGATGACGTCCCCAGCCTGTTCTCCTATGGATTCACCGACAGAGTGGGCAGCATCATCGTCAGCTGTGGAACGTGAGTGCAGCTCTCTGGTGTACCTCGGATGTCAGACGCCGCCTTTCCTAATGGGTTTTTCATCTGGTCTTCTCAGCTTCGTGGGATACCAGTTCCCTGGCTACCGTGGCAGCCAGTACCTGCTGGAGAAGGGCGATTACAGGCACTTCAACGAGTACGGCGCCCGCACCCCTCAGCTGCAGTCTGTGCGCCGTATTCGCGACATGCAGTGGCACCAACAAGGATGCTACACCATGACCAGCAAGTGAGGCTTGGGGAAGGAGAGAAAGAGAAAGAGCGGATGTGAGGGAGAAGGGCGCAAGAAGAGGGGAAGGGGAAGAGATGTTTGAGGCCTTACCTGACCACCGAAAGGCAGCGAGGGGCATGGGTGAAGGTCCTCTACATTTGGGCCTCTTCCCGTAGAAAGGACCTCCATTCCTCACGGTCCATTTTTCTCTTTCTCCCCTACGGGCTGAGCTTAGTTTCCCCCCTTTCTCTCTCTTTGTTTTTTTTTTTTAAGTCTCTATCTTCAATCCTCTATGAAGCTTTGGAGAAGGAACACGACATCTATTACCGTTTTACACAAGATTTTTGGTTCAGGGTACAATGCACCATGGGAAACTTAGTCTTTAGCACCTCCTGCTCTGGCCCCTGTGCATTGCACACACTCTGCTGTACAGAATCCTGGCCAAGTTTTCAATAAAAAAAAAGATATTTCAAAAATGTTGTCAGGTGACTTATTAAGTGGGAAAAAAATATTCTCAATGCCCATTAATGAAAAACAATGTGAATTTATAGTCAGCGTCTGATGACAGTTGGATTGTCTGTTATTGAAACAAATATTTGCCTACTATGTGTGATCTCAATCATACTTTTTAACAAATGTTGGTCTAATGTTCAAGATAATAAAATGAGGAATGTCACAGTGACTGCATCTACACTTTTTTTTACATGCCATGACATTTTTTTCTATAAAAATGTTTTATTACACTTACAAACAATTTAACACTCAAACATTTGATAAGTTAAAAATAACAGCTCTAGAAAATCGATCAGCAATATGGTTTTGACTATGGACATACGCTACATTATATGGAAAGAACTAAAAGGATACCTGGCCATTACACACCATGCAAAATGAAAAGAGACAAAAAACAAAAGTCCATCGAGTTTTTTTTTTCAAACCAACCTCATCCAAGCATGCCTTTGGGAACATTGCTATTTAAAAAAAAAAAAAAAAAAAGTGTTCCAGCACTTGCCTATGTTTCATGATCTTGCAATATGTCACGCAATTTCGGTTACTTTTTTTGCAATCTTTTTTTAAAATATTAAAAAAAAACATATATATAAAAATATATACTTTTGCTGCAGAGAAAAAGATGCGTGATCCAGGGTTGTGTTACATGCCATCGCTTATGCGATGCACATCACCGGGACATCATTCTCACAAACTCTGAAAGAGACAAATGAGAGAAAACAAATATAATTGCGTGAATTTGACACACAGCAAAAAGGAAATAGGATTCAGCGCTCACCCTCAAAGTCCACCTGACCGTCTCCATTGAGGTCCGCGTCTCTGAGAATCTCGTTTATCTCTCTGTTAGTCACTTGCTCTCCCATCAGTTTCTTCATGGCCTCGCGTAACTCCGTCAAGCTGATTTGTCCGTCACCATTGGAGTCAAACTGGGACAGCCACATGATAAAAGTTGATTTCAACACGAAAAAAAAAAAAACAAAGTAACAAAGACCCATATTTTCAATTTTATGCTCGATTATGCAAAACCCTGCTTTACGGCCGGTGTCACTTTCCGGTATGTTTGCCCGAGCAGACTTGCCGTAGTTTCCGTTATTGCCCATCATTTGCCTAGTGACGTAACTTGTTTTCACCGTCCATGTTTGAGGGCGCAAATTAGTGTCAAATGAGGTAAACAAGGAAAAGTAGTGCAATTAGTGGATTTTGAAAATATATTTTTGTTTCTGAATAACTACTGACTACCATTCCCGTCTGTGTGACGTTTACATGTGTAGAAAGGTAATGTATTAGCAAGCTTTCATCAAGGTGCAATTCAATGTTCAATTAGTGCAGTGTTAATTCGCGTCATTATATCTGGTACATACCTTGATGTGAGTATATTGTGTTTTTTGAAGTTTAAATAATGCAATTCATGTAAACTTTATTATTTTTGTGATACAATATTACACGTTAATGGAAGAAGATTCTCTCATCAATTACATTTGAAAGTTTACGGTAAGAAAAAAACTGTCATTTTCCGTTCTACATCATGTATTGGTGAAAATCTACACCTAGTTGACGCCACCCAAAAATGTGGCAAAGATCTCAAATAAGATCTTGCTCGACTAAATGAAGCTCCTCTCCTCACTTTGACACAGAGGTGCCTTGATTAGTGTTTCTTTTGTTCGGTGACCAAACTTTTAAATCCAAACAAGTGTAGCTCGAAACACCCAAATTATTCCAGCATGTCAAAAGAAAAACACAAATGTCTGTATAGTTTTGCAAAGCAATGTACAGTATTATATCACACTGTATGAAACAACACAGCATTATGATAGCTAAGAAGGATGAAATAAACAGTTTATTGATTGCAAAAATGGAACCAGCATGTTATGAGCATAGTAAAAGAATATCAAAACCTCTTTGAATGCATCGCGCAGTTCTTTCACTCCAATCATGTCTGCGGTCTCTGCCAACATTTTGGGTCCCATCAGCTCCACAAAATCCTCAAAGTCCACTTTGCCTCCACCTGTTAGACAGATGTATTTGACAGTTTTTAGAATTGGTTAAAATAAAATAAGAAAAACAATTATTCTACTGAGTCTGTGTTTGCAATCACTCACAAATCTGCTGACTCAATTCTATGAGTTCCATTTCGGTGGGCATGTATCCCATGGTCCTCATGCACTCGCCTAGGTCTTTATGGCTGATATAGCCGTCCTTATTCTTATCAAACTCCAAAAAGGCTTCACGGAGCTCTAATGATACACAATGAAAAATGAAAGACAGCAAAGTTATTCATTTTGATGTGGAGGAGAAAATACAGTTAAAAAAAATGTAATCTCACCATCCATCTCTTCTGGTCTCAGCTCACGGTCCTGTTGGAAACAATGGCCAGCAATGTCATTGAAAATGTTTTTCTATTTCATACTCGTTCAACACTTTAAGCTATTTTATGTGAAACACATTTTAGACAAAGTTTTGTTTTATGATGTGTGGACACATTGAACAGTGGAATGAGAATGACCATGAATGGAGAGCCAACATTAGTCTGTACTGATATGTTGAATTTGATTGACAATAATCACGTGGTCACACTGTCATGAAAGAATGGATATCTAATACACTCATGTAGTTATAATTTGTAAATAATTGCACGAAGAAAGATTATTGTCATTATAATTTAGTTTGTTGTTGGAGTTCGATAATTTTATTGGTTAAAATTTGGATCCTGAACGTTTACGGCTAAGGAAACTCAAAATTTCAAGAAATTTGAATGTTAGGTAAAACCCCAAATAATTTTAAATGTAAAAATAACGTTTCCTGAAAAGTATATTGTTGTATTTTTAATACATCTGTAACCACGTTTTTAAGTGAACTACTAAAATGAAGGAACTTTTCTACAACAATCTCACTTAAGACACAGCAATAGTATACATATCCTCGATCTAATGTTTGTTTTGCACCATTATAAACTAAACATTTAATATTGGAAATGTTAATTTGTAATTAAATAATGGGACTGTACTCTGCATATTGTCAGTGCAAAGGCAGAATTTTCAGTACCGCTCATTTACTGCATCTGATTAGTGTGTAATGGTACCTTATGAAGTGTCTAGTGAGTTTACTTCAACCAAAATACAAAAACGCGAGTGCATAACCAAACTCAGTCCATCTAAAGAAACACTGTATGTATGTAAATGTATGTAGGGATTAAATTGTATGCTGCAATATGATGACATAAAATGCATGTAGAGCTAACCAGATTACTTTTGCTATGTTGCCAGGCAACACACGTGAAGATTAGGAGATTTAGTGGGAGTAGATACATTTGCGGTCCTTCAGATGCGCTGAAACACAAAGTGAGGTTCACACTCACAAAAATGTGGTTTGATGCTATGCAGGGAACATCAAGGAGACATGAACACACAATCCCCTGTGATCTCTTTTTAGATTGGCCTTTCTCATCTTGAATAAAAACCATGTAATTTATTGCTACTGTCAAGATTCAATATGCAATAAAGTCTACTCACACACTGCATAAACTACTGCTACACAAAAATCATCTCAATCATGATGATCTCAAATATGAACGATGAGAATATGAAAATACTGACGACTATAAAAGGTGCATTGAATCTCCTGCTTTTAAAAACACACACATAAAAGGAGGCAAAAACATGTACTGTACAGCACAACACTTCACTTCAGAGGAGTTAAAAAATAAGCAATGATGGATATTGCTAATTGACAAAACCAATTATATTTTCCAAAAGTACTATTAAAATCACAGGCAATACGAACATACTACTGCAAATTGTACTGGCACCTTCTTAAAATTTATTTAGGTGGAGCTTTGTTAGAGAAGAAGTACAGTCTACTCTGAAAAATGTATTACAAGAAAAAACAATATGAAAGTAGTATTGGAATTTCATGAATGATCATGATCGTTCATATGATTGTCTTATGATTGTTCCTGCGTGTAACCTGCATCTCACTCAAAATTAGCTGGGTAGGCCCCATATTACCTGCAACCCAAATCAGCACAAGCACAATAGAAAATAGATGAATGCTCCTGTAATTATAGAGCAGCTGAGAAATGGGTCAGCTGTTTGTCACTACAACACATGAAGGGCAGCCCGCATTACCCCACATCGGGGTGAGCGATGCACAATTAAAAGTCAATCATTCAGCCGTGTAGCTGAACTATCGACCCCGAAGTGGTGATGCGGTAGATGTCGGATGTGATGGAGGGATGTGGATGAGCAGGAATGATTGGGCGGGGTTTCACCACCTTGTTACCTACGAGTGTCAGCGAAAAGCCTCGCTTGAGGAAGACGCAGGCGGGGCCCGCGATGTTGTGCAGCATGTTGCTGTTTTTCACCAACGTCCCGAAAGGACTTTTGAACAGCTCCTCTCTCACTTCCTCGCCTGCTTCTTCTTCCTTGTCTGGCTGTTGCGCACCCTCGAGGCCCCTCACTTTACCCCTCAGGGACCCATCCGACACCCCCTTTAGAGGTAGACCTGGTTGTTAGCTTCATCTTCAGCCAGCTATGTTTGCTGACATTTAAAGCATAATATTGTAACATTTTATTGCAGCTCTCGAACCTTTTCACCTCAAACCTAGATAAGGGAACAACTGTGATCAAGGAGACAGTTTTTTTTTTCCCTCAGGCAAAGGCCTCCAGATGTTCGCCAACAGATTTAATGGTCGTAAACATTAATTCTCGTCGAACAATGTTCAACAAAGTTTTCAGCCACTAAATTGTCAGGTGCTGCAGAGGTGTGTAAAAGAAAACACATTCTGTCTGCCCAGAAGACACGGTGCCCTAAACTGGACTTGTACCAGCATGGAATTCAAGCGCCACTTTTTGTACGCTGTCTACAAAAACGTCTTTGTGAAATAATGTGCTTGCTATCAAATCAATTGCACTCGCTATCAGTGACCCAATTGAAACCAGAAAGCCATTTGTGTTCTATTCCCTCACTTTCATGAGCTGTCTACTCCTCATGCATTGTCTAAATTACTATTAATTATATAATGATAAAATTGGACCGTCTTTGAAATACTAAGAGAAAATCTGGTTAAAAAATGATTGTGGGATGTGGAAGTCAAATTATAAGGAAAAGAGGACATTAAAAATACATATTCATTCATTCATTAGTACAATATATAGAAATTAAATAATACAAAATTCATATTAAAAACAAAAACAATGGGCATAATTCTTTTCGACAATTAGTTTAACATGAAAAATTACCACTGAACATAAGTAAATACTGTACGCTAACTGTCAATGATTAACAATTACAATACTTAAATTCTTACCTTCCTCATTTTTTCTTTCATGGATGATTTGGTGCAGTTACCCATCACCTAACCTCCCAACCTATCTGTTTCTCTTCTTTACACTTTGTCTCAATCTTTTTTTTTTTTGTCTCCTCACTAGCTGCTTGACTCAAGAGTCCAGTGATTCCATTGCGAAGTGAAACTCCCAACTATTCCGCTGTACTGTGATGGGATGCCACGCGGTGATGAGAAACTCCTCTAAGCTATGTCTGTATTCAACAAGGAAGACTGACTCCACCCACTATTCCAAACTAAACGCCCTAAATTGAAGTGTCAAGTGAAATATTCATTGGAGTGGTTCTTCTCTTTTCTCTTTTCACACTGATCAACCGTAATCTCGTCTCTCCCCACATCAATCTGACACATGTTGTATCAGACCCCAGATGACTTCATCCACAGCAAGACCACTTTTAGGAGGAGAATTAAGAGGGCAAAAACAGAAGGGGATTAATCGGCGCTCTATCAGATTAAAGAAGAGGATGTGATGATGAAATGGTGAGACGAAAGGGTACAAGGAAAGACAAAAAAACAAAACAGAAAGAACTCTGCTATTTTATAGAAATAATTGACACACAATGTTGTGATTGACGACTGGGGCAAGAGTTTAGTTCACTTAAATCGACCCAAAAGTTATTTTGTCCTCAGTTAGGTAACAAAAGTTTGAGAAAAAAGACCAGAAAGTTTTTAACTGACCCAGAGAATATAAGTAAACTGCTCTCTCTGTTTAAAAACAAAGAAAGTAATCTGTTTTGGATCGCTTATGTATTGCCAACAGAGGGTGCCAGACAAAAGCTGCTGATGTATGAAAATCTTGCCAACAGAGGATGCCAGAGAGAAAAAGTGTCACAAGGATGGGGCGCCAAGGAGATGAGAATCACAAGAAGTCAGTAAGTTTATTATTTTGATGACTTAAAGTGTGACGCCACGCTTAAACAAGTTTAACACTCCTGCTCTGGATGGTGCAGTGTTTCACAAAAGGTCTACCTGCAGGAGGTAAAATATTTTTCCCTATCATCAAGTTGTGGTTCATATCCATGTATTTACTATGACATTTGTTCATATCTGTTGTTGGTTTCTGCTCACGTCTTGTAAATGGAGTTTGAACCTTGGACTTAATTTGTCTTTATTGCAGTTTTTAGTACTCCAAACATTTCTGTCGAGACCCATAGTTCTTTAGTCTTGCCAGTCCCGGGGACCCAACAGTTTTAAGAGCTAAAAAGAGCACTGAAGTGGCTCCGTTTCTTGTACGGTATATCATTTTAAAGTTAAAATTGATAAACTCTTTTCCAGTTGTTGTATATTTGTTTGTCATATTGTCGGGCCGTGCCGTAAAGAGGAGATTGCAACAATTCCAAAGGCTCATGACTTAGGGGCCCGGCTTTTACACCCATTAATATTAGCACGAATCCATCTTGTGAATTCTTGCAATGCCGTATAAATGCCGTTTACATGTCATTAGGTCACAGTCTGCAAATGCTTTCTTCATTTTGGATTTATTGTACGGCGCTTAATGGATTTTCACAATCGTCAGACAGTTATGAGATTGAAATAATGTTTCATTGTTTCCTGCTGCGGTTTCTCTGAGTAATTTCACATTGGTCGCTCAGTAGCTGGACTCATTAGTGACTCATCCAGATGAGTGTGAGACAAACCGACACCAGCAGCTAACTGATACCATTATGACTGAGTAATTAGCAGCTCAGTTACTTCATCACATTTCATTTCATTATGTAAATTAGGTTTGTTTGTTTGTGTGTGTGTGTGTGTACAGTATGTGTGTGCATGCGCGTGCGTGTGCTCATTAGGTACTGATCTGGTGTCAGATGTTGAGCAACTGGTGTCCATTAACAGGAGCTGTCAGTCAGAGATTGACGATGTAACGTAGAAGGTATGAAGGGCAGTCTAGTCTAGTCTTATTCATTCAGCAAAACATTATGCTACTGCACAAAAAAAGGCCTATGCTGGAGTTAGGATTCACTATGAGAATTCTGCTTAATAAGAGAAAGTGGCCTCTCAAATACTAAAGCAATTACAGTATGTCTTCTGTTCAATCTTAATATTTTGCAAGTTTTATGTTGATTGATAGGTTGGTTTGTTTGATTGGAGAACTTATCTATGATCTCAAGGTATGGTTGTCTCTACTTCAAATACATTGAAACTACATCAAATTAAGAATGAAAAAGGTTTGTTAGGAAAAAAAATACAGAGTGCGCCGATCTATCAGGGCATCCATTGTACTTGGTGCCTTTTCATTTTGTCCTTTTTTTTTTTACTTAGTGGAGTTGTGCAACACTTGCTTGCGTCATTTGTAAGACTTCCTTTTGTGTGGGCTGAAGGTTCATCTTTGCAAGCAGGAAACGGGCTCCTAATTAAATAGAGGTGCGTGTTTCTTTCCGCTCCTTGCTGATGGTGCTGACAGTCACTCACTTGGCGTCTTATTTTTGGACCTGTCGCATCACAACTGACATCAGCTGTTTTTCTTTTTCTGGAGATTTCCTGCTGACGTGAGCATATTACAGCCTCCTCAGTCTAAGGATGACTCACAGGCCGCAGCACTATCTTAATCTCTTCTGATAATATTTTTATAGTTTGTAACACCATGATCCCATATTCTGAGCGGCCGACGACAGATGCAATATGTATACATGTGGCGGCCCTCTCGCGCATCTCTTATGTGTCACCCTGTCACTGACACGAGATGCAATGTGATGGAAAGCCTGTGCACAATAACTGCCGGGTTATGGCTGTAGAATCATATCTCTGGCTGAGCATGGCCCTATCTGTAACGGATTACACTTTCCTAATGTTTCCTAAAGTAAAGGAGCTTAAATCCTCTCCAACACACGCTATCTCATCCTTAACGTTGAAGCTCCCGCCAATGCACTCCAGGGGTAAATGAAATTAGATGTAGTCGATGTCGCCATATTAAATGCAGCTTTTGCTTCGTATTGTAAGATCTCAGACCCGTGAGATGAATTGCAGCGCAAAATCAACAACTATGGATGTTGGATAACTTTACTGCTTTAATCAAAAAGGATCAAGGACCTTCCCGAGCCAGCATATGGTGCTAATATTTATCATTTGCTCCAATATACAGTATACTGTACTCTACTGTACATTGGTACTTGTGGTAATTTTTTTCTGATGCTGTTTTGCCATTACCATTTAAAGTTACATGTGTTTGGAATCTGCAGTTGTCATTAAAAAGCATATTTTGATGCTAACGCATAATAGCAAAGGCCATATACATTGTATGCCTGTAAAAACAAGATATTCTTTATCCTCTGCAAAAATTCAGTACTTTGTCCGGATTTCTTCTATCAACACCAAATATATGTGTATTTTACTGACCTCTAGTGGCCAAAGCGTACTTACCAGACACAATTCTCAATTACTTCATGAAATCATGTCACACAAACTGTTTAATTCTTTACATCGTATTTAATTAGAATTTTAATGTATGTTTGATAGGGCCTGACTCTCTGTTTTTTAGGCAGATGTCAATGCCTATTTTGTCATCAAAAATACCGATAACTGACTTTTGGCTAATGTTTGGAAGGACATCATCGGCCGATTAATTTGGCGGGCCCTATATTTTATATGGAACAATACTGTACAGGATTTTTTAAGTGTTTTGGTGGAGTGAGTAAATTGATTTTCTATTCATTTCGATACGGAAAGAATAAAAAAAAAAACTAGTGTTTTGTGCTTAATGCCTTGAGCTACCATAAGATGGTGCCAGAGCTCATGCTAATAGAAATGTAGTACTGTAATTGGCATCAGGACAGTTTTACTAATGTGATAAATTTAGAATGGCAGACTGCACATGGATGTAGGGGAGGAGCTTAATTTAGCCTGGGTCTTCAGTGATACACCCTAAGCGTCTGTGCCGCATGTGTATGTCCTCAACAATTTCTGATGCTTTTTTTGTCGTCAAAGTTTGTTTACCATTTATTTCTAATCTTAATGCTATGAGATGATTTAGAGCTATTGATATAGGCAACATTTTTTTCACTTTTTGCCACACACAACACAACTGACTTTTAGCTACCTGTCCAAACACAGAGTCCACGATGGGCAGCAGGTCCACGGGCTCCAACTCCTCCACTTCCTCTCTGAGGCTGGTTTTCCTCCTCGATCCCTGCATCATCTCCTCCAGCCTCTCCTCCAGCGTCCGTGCGTTCTCAGATGCTGATTTTGGGAGGTGGACACCTCTTTGATGGTGACCGGGTTGCGGTGTGGACACTTGGATGTCTGCTGTGTTTGCCCCTCCCTGCTCGCCGTTGCGCTTCTTCTGCTTCTCCACCTTCTTCTTAATGGCGGCTTGCACCTGTGAAGAGAGAACCAGTTTTAGAACCTCAGGTCAGATTTGCAGTAGTCCTACAGCATAATCTGTGAAAAATCTGAAGTGAAAAATTTCATCCTGTCCTATTTATTTTCCACTTAGTTCAACTGAAACAGTAAAAACATTTCTATTTATTAATTCAAGCCCCCATAAATAACATGAATTGTAAAGTGTTTGCTTCACATGTTGCTCAGTCTCAAGGTTAACTTTTTTTTTTAAATCTAAGTGACTGATTAATCGCCTTTAAAATAAGCAGTTTCTCACCACTATTTGTGATATATATATATATATATATATATATATATATATATATATATATATATATATATATATATATATATATATATATATATATATATATATATATATATATATATATATATATATATATAATGGTGAAGGCTAAATTCCCAATTTACATTGCCTGTTTACTGTCAAAGGAGGAGTAGTCATGTCAAGCAATCAAGATTTTTTTTTTTTTCAATGTTATTTTCCTACGATTATGTTGAGTTGATGTGCAGGGACATAACACCATAACGCACCACGCCACCAACGAGCTTTGGAGGTCAAAATAAATGCACCAAATGAATGTCAATGCAATAGCTTTTGGCAGCTTTTATTTTGAAGTTTTTCCTTGAAGTGGTGTTTCCGTTTTTATTAGCTTGACTTGTCCTCGCAACTCCTTTATCCCAAATCATTGCCATCATATTACTTACTGTAACTACTGACATCGGCACACCGCCATTGTACATACATAATTATATTATTCTTATCAGCGACTTTAAATATATAACCTAATGACCTAAAAGGTTATGGTATTTCTCTTTTCATTTGTCGTTCATCCTTACTAAGGTCGCAGACTGACTGATGCGAGAAGCGAAGTACATCATTGAAGGGTCACCAGCAGGGCAAATATTGACAAGTAAACGTTCAGACCTACAGTCACACCTCAGGACAATTTAGAGTTCTTAACATAAATACTTTTCAAATATGAGAAGAAGTATTTATTGTTAACATTATTGTCAATTTTATTACAAAGTATTTGTATTATCATTACTATTTATTATTTTTAATAGCAATCACCAGCAACTGTTACATAACATTATTTATCAACACTCTGACCAGTTTTGAGAGAAGTTCTATACGAATACAAAATAACAAAGTAGGAAATCCATTTTAGCTGCAACGTTTTTCCCAGTCCAACAAAACTTGACATTCACTGATCATGTTTGTAGAGAATATGGGATAAACGCACACCTGTTTGGCGGTCCTCTCCTGTGGCACGCTCATAGCTGGAGCACCGCCTCCCGCAGCCGTCGACTCCCGAATGATCATGAACATCTTGATGATGACACAGGCACACACACCCTCCCTCTCTCTACCTCTCACTCTCTCTCTCTCTCCCTTTCTCTCTCTCTCTCGCTCTCTCTCTCTCGCTCTCTCTCTCAAACACCCTCTCTTGCCCTCACCCTCCCTCTCTTGTCGGTCTTAGCTCTGTTCTAATTTTTAATGTGCAAAAATCCAGCCTAAAGTGAATTGAAAAAAAAGGTCAGCAGACATATGGCTTTCACTCAAAAGTTGCTTGGGATTGCCGCGCTCAAGCTGAAATGTTTGTCCATCCTCCAGCCATGTGGGCCTGCTCCGAGCTGAGCTGAGCGTTTCCTCCGCCGCGAAGTTTTCTTCTGTGCGAGTTTTGTGACTTGGTGGCTTTTTATCATCAGCTTTTGTCTTGGCCACAGTATTAAGTTCCTGCACCTCAGCCCTCATTCTCTATCTCTCTGCCTTTTAGGTGACACCCTATACCTCCTGTGCTTTACGTCTCACTCTTTCTACCTGTAACACGCTTACCTCGCTCCTTTAACGGCCTTCTCTTTTTCAATGTGGCCATCTAAGGATACTATCAACTTTACCTCCACAGTAAGACACCTTGTCTCATGTGTGTTTTTCACCCTCAAAATCAGAATTCATTCCACCTTCTCGTAATTTGGAATATTACAAATTGTAACCTCTTCATGCAAATTATTGGAAATTACTGGGAATTTAGGGTATTTTTATTGGACTGTTTCATATTCAAGCAAAAGTAACAAATTGTTTTGTCATTAGCAGGCAACATTAAGTAGACAGTTTAATTTAATTGCATGCATGCACTCTACTGGAGTGGCCATGTTTGTACCTCAAGTTTGATCTTGTATAATAAAACAAAACAAAACAAAACAAAAAGAACAAAGCAAATACAATTTATTCAACTTGAAAGGCTTGCAAATTGGGACGTTTGTTAAAGTATCGCTGTTTTTGCATAAAATGTTTTTGTTTTTTTTTAAACCAGGATTATGCAATGTTATAATTCTTAAATATGTACATCTCTCCAGTAAATAACAATTCAAAATGTATCTTGACATATTGTCTTATATAGAGTAATGATTCAATTCAGTTTATATTAGGTTTTAAAATGGAATGATGCAGTTCAATTTAATTGCACTCCCGTCTATTATATTAAAACATTTTTTTTAATTATTTTTTTTAATAACACAGCTAATTTTTACTTTTACATTTAAAGACCATGTAGAGTGAGTTCACAGGTTTGTTTCCAAACATAGAATTTTGAAGATGTGTACACAGAGAACTATGTTATACGTACTCTACTTTTATATATTTAACATTTTTTTAATTGAATTGTGGTAAGGCTGTTAATGCCTTTTTGCGGTGAGTGTTTTTTTTTTTTTCCCCCACTTCTCCAGGACTTTGAAGTTTCCCATTATATGTTTTTGGTATATTCCAATTTCGTTAAAAAGATCCCATTAATTCCCATGAAATTCCTTGAATTATGAAACCCTAATTCTCATTGCATCCTGTATTTCTCCTTTCTCTCCACATCTATTAGTCTTCAAATCCCTCTTTCATATCCCAAGCCTTTGTCAGGACACAAATTGGATTACAGTATTTCCCATTTGCCTTGGTCAGATATCCATTTAGTTACATGACACGCAGAGGAGATGCTGTCATATTTTTGTGTTGTTGTTTCTCCTTTTTCATGTAAACTCAGCTGCTATCCAATCATTTGTTTGGGCTCTAACGCATCACTTCAAAGTGGTCATGCGTGCATAATCTCATCCGTCAAGCACCACTGAGCGCACACATGTGCACACAGGTGAATGTTTAATCTCTATTTTTAGATTAATCACACAAAGCCAGACGTGAATGTATTTTGTGGTTGTTCTTACCTCTCTTTGTTGTTTTCCCCGCTAACAATATGATTTGGTTGTGCATGACCCTTGACATTTAGTATTTATAAATAAAGACAAAGCTGAATGGGATCCAGAGAATCGTCCGGGCCGTAATGTAGTAACCAGGGCTTATGTTACTGCGTGTTAACTGGCCTGCAATGATATCAAGTTAGAGATCAGGACACTGTGACTAACCCTGCAGCCCAATAAAAGGAGTCAAAATCAGCCATGAATAATAGACACTATCTCTTCTCATCATTTATTTGTTTGTATTACAGCTGACCATATCCAATTCGCTCTAATAGCCTGACACTTATTTATTAAGATGGCACTGAAAAAGAAGCTCTTTGTACGTACGCGGTGTGCCATATGAGGTGACCTCTAATCAGCTGATTACCGTAGAAATTAGATATTCACAGCTGGAGGATAACACAATAACACACACAACAAAAACATAGTGTTTGCTTAGAAAGACCAACTCAGTAAAAGTGGTGAAGAGTCAGTTCTGGTCACCTTCTACCAGTAAAATATACAGTGCAAAAAAAAAAAAACAAAAAAAAAAAAGCACAACCGATATTAATGCTCAAATTGAAATTCACAACCTGTAATAATGACACAAACTATGGCAAAAATGCTTTATTAATATTGAAAAATATTTAGTGTATTAACATATTGCACCAAAATGAGTCGTAAAATTTGGAAACTGTTCTGATATCTTCCTTCCTTATGGGCTCCTTGTTTTCTAAATGTTTTCTGTATTCTGTTTTGACCTCCAAGAGCAAATGGTGAAATAAACACACCAGTCTTAAAATCTAAATCGAGGCAAACAAACAGGTGGCCTTTGTAGTTTTTGTTTTTTACATCATGGCTCTTTTGAGCTAATTTGAGTAGAGCTTAATAGAATTCTCCCATAATAAATTTGGAGCCTGGATCCTTGGAAATTTTCCAGGCATCCTCTTATAATAACTAGTCCGCCCAATTTTGATTTGATTGGTCAAACGATTTTTTTTTTTTTAAACTTAGCTAAACATTTGAACAAATTTGAAACAAACATAAAAAAAAAATACATTAAGTACCGGGGTGTGAATGCATGGACTCTGAAAAATATGCCCATGCAATAGAATGAGATAGTTGTGCTATTATTTAGCACTAGCAAAGCCTGATCAGCAAAAAGCAAATCTGCGCGTAACTGATGCCCGCACACCCAAACGATCTACACTCTACTGTAGCTGCCTATGAATGCCACAAGATCATAAAAGACTACTTTTGTCTAAGCATGGCTTCTCAACTCATATCAGTTGCAAGCCATTACCAGATGACACCATACAATACTGTTACTTATTTTTCATGTACTATAACTATTTTTAGCAAATGATGGAGCACTGGTTGACACAAATGCAGAATCACAAATATGCAGCATTGTGCTATCATTAGCTTTTCTCAACACCATTACGTTTTCAGCTAAATGTGCAGTCATCTATCCCCAGTGTGGCGTGACAATAGTCAGTGGCTCCCGGTTGTAGCCATTAATAATAGGCCAAGGATTAAAGTATGGGTAGACTGGCTCGTTGAATTTGGCATCGTAGAAAGTGAACAGGTGGCTCATATCGCCGGCGTCGTAAAAAGCCACCTCACCGCGGCCACAGTCCAGATAGATGCCCACACGCCTGGGAGGTTTGGCTGGATACAACAAGCCATCCTCCTCTGTGTCCGTGCATGCTTCGTACTCGCAGGTTCCATCTCCGTTGTCTCTCAACACCATAGTCCAGAAACCGTCCTCAGGGCAGAGATTGATCTCATCCTTCCTGTTGACGGAGGCTCGGGCCACGCCGAGACCCCACGCCGTCTTGGCGCCCACCTCCACCTCCCAGTAGTGTCGGCCTGAGGAAAAGGCCTCTGAACCAAGGACGATGTTGTAGCGAGTGAAGCGTTCTGGGTTGTTGGGCAGGTTGGGCTGGAGTTTACCCACTTGGACGCTACTACGACACGAGGAAACCCACAGGCAGGGGTAGGCCGTGTCTGGGTCCAATGACACCGCAGTCACAGCTATGAATATTAGGGAAAATGTATTTACGCTCGCATCGCACCAACAGTTGAATGTGCTGCGTGTGTGGGTTCCTGTACGGCTATTCTTGTGAGAAACGATTTGAGTTTTCTGCCAAAATAGGACATTTTGGAGACGTGAGAACATTTAGACCGGTCCTCATTTGAGTATAGGTTTGAACTGGGTTGGGATTGAGGTCAGGGTAAGTGTTCGGAATAGGCAATCGTTTCTGATGGTTATGGTTAGGGACTAGGAAATACATTTTTTCAGTGGTTGTCCTCCCAAGTATAGTCGTACAAACGTGTGTGTGTTTTTGTACCAGGCTGAAAGATTGTGCTCATTTTTCTCCAGGTTCTGTACTGCAAAGGTCCCACAAACTCTCCTGACTGTAGATCAACACTCACCTCTGGGGGGCGCTCAAACAAGCTTTCAGCCCTGGAATGGCATAAAGAATGACTCATTTAGGCAAACAAAAAGCAATGAAGGTAATTGTCTAGTAACACAAAGACAACGATAAACTAATTTGTTGGACTATTAAGATGTTTACAAAAAGACAATTGCATTCAATAATGAACGTTTCTGTCGGTGTAATTTTGACACAAAAAATTGTATGGATCTTTTTCAGGAGCAGAAACTGTTCCATCAGAAATTATTGGAATTTATACCCCTTTCGTCAACAATATATGATTTTTATTCTCATAACATTCTGACACATTCCTTTAGTGTGACAATATTTTTCTTTCAAGGGTATTCCTAAAACAAGGATATTTACAACATCACAGTCATTTACTTGTTTCATTTACAATAGTTTAGTAAAATCAAAATAATATGGAACCAGAAAAAAGTAATTAATTTTAATTCATTTTCAACAAGAAAATTTAACGTTTTTTGTTTTGTTTTTTGTTTGCATTTGAAGTCTTCAATTAAAAAATGTCAATGGCTAAAATTATGTGCGTCGTACTAAGGAAAGGCATTTTTCTAGCATACAGCCTATGACAGTCTGCCCTCTAGTGGTACATTAACTAGAGTACATTAAATCAGGTTGGCCCCTAAAAACATGTTTAAATGGATGCAAGACAGATTAAGAATGTTCTGGCGTGTGATCAACCATAAAACACAAAAATGACAGTAAATGATCATAAATAATTACAATAACGGTACTCACCCACCAAT